>NC_092429.1:19732250-19883386 GCF_036169615.1 Heliangelus exortis | reverse complement strand
AGAACATAAAGAAATTTCACAGCAAAACTCAAAACTCACACATTAGCCTAAGAAATAAACTTCAGATTCTGTCATAAAATCCTGTTCCAAAATGATGCGTACAAACCTCCTTACTCAATTAAACCTGTGAGAAACAAGCATCAGTATTTTTCGTACCACAAATTAAAAACTTTTGTAATTACAAGGAGGTTTAAATTGCTACGTGACATCAGGATTCTACCTCTAGAAAATGGCAAAACAAAATTTGGATGTTCTTTGATCTTAACGTTTTGCACTACCTTAGAGCAAACTAACCAGTTTTTTTTACAAGCTTTCTTCAAGCCTCTCTCTGAACAGAAAAAAGCCAGACTGGAGATGGTGTGTGGTTTCTTCACTGCAAATGCAGATGTTGCTGCATGTTGCATGGAAATGTAGTTAAGTAGACAAACAGCAAATACAAGCCAACAAATAATATACATTGAGATAATATTCTCTCCCGAATAACATGGACATATGGGAGAGACTTCAATTACAAGCTGCGTCTGCAGAGGTATGAACTGTCGTGTGTAGGAATAGACTTTCTTCTCTCTCTCCTCTTTCCAATCCACAAGAGGCCAGTATCAACTCATCTGGACTGGCACATCTCTTGGAAAACATCAGAAAATCTAATTAAAATACTTTTTTCAGTCTAAATGGGCAGTCATTATGGCTAACATAAAAAGCTACGATCTGCTTCAAAAAATAAGAGCAGCTATTTGCTTGAGATTTGCTTTCTTAATTTTAAAATGAAGTTTCAGATGTCAAAGACTGCTAGAAGATGCCTTAGTAGCAATTGATTTTCTGCTACAAGCACACTCATTTTCTGTGAATGAACACAGACAAAAAACACCTTGAAAATTACAAAGACAGGATACTAAATTTCACGTCTATTATATTTACCTGGAAAGTTGTATTATATATGTTTATTTTCTAGACACATAA
This sequence comes from Heliangelus exortis, assembly GCF_036169615.1. NCBI lineage: Eukaryota > Metazoa > Chordata > Aves > Apodiformes > Trochilidae > Heliangelus > Heliangelus exortis. The sequence goes on along the minus strand of NC_092429.1, from coordinate 19,882,426 downwards.
ATTATCAAAGAAGTTTGTTGCTGATTGGGTAAAAACCAATGCCAAAATTATTGCAAAGCAGTAGACTGCTCTAAACCTATTTATTCTTTTTGTTTTCATAAAGAACATGGAAGATTAATAAGGTGAAGACTGCAAGCATAGATATTCAGACCTGCCACCCTAGCCAAAATTGCACTGGGTTTTATCTCATCTATGTGAATGGAGGTTGTGTTCTGATAGAGGATGAAGCCAATGCTACTATGGACATGTTTTCTCTAGGTTCTCTGAGGAGCTTGGCAGACCTTGAATTTGTTTCTAGTCTCTCAAGGGTGGAGATGTGATCTCCATGAAAACACAGCTAACTTCAGTAAGACAGATGAGTTACCAAGAATTCACCACCAGAACTGGGCTGCGAGTGTATTCTCTGCTTCCTGGTATCATCTAAGAAATTATTTGTTATACCATCAGAAGGACATTTTAATTAAATCTTGTTTCAGTAGAAAAAATGCTCTAGGTAACACAGTGATTAAAATGCAGTTCATCCCACATTCTGACATTATATTAAATGCTTCTAAAACATAACTTATATAAATATATGACCAAGAAATCAAAGGCATCTCCTTAATGGGCTGTGACAAAATCTACAAACTGGAAGTCAGTGCATCCACTTTCAATTTCTTGATGGTGCCAGTTGTTCTCAAGTCTAGAGCTTACTCTTCAGGAAACACCTCAAGTTCATTATCTGATTTCCTTTCAACAGCATTTGGTAATTTTTGGTGGATGATCCCAACGACGTTTTTGCCCTGCAATGTCTAGTATACATTTCATGAGCTACTACAATCTAAGACTAACAGTAGTTTTCAGTTTCCTGGTTGTCAGCCATTTTACACTCAAGCAAAAGTATTGCTTTTTCTCAGTTGCTATTTTCAGAGCCATATGAGACTCCGAAGAATCAACTCAACCTTCTTCATGACTTTAAAACAAAAAATTTCTGCCACAGTTTTAATAAGCCTGCAGCAGATAACAAGAGGACATTAATAACTTTCCAAATGATACAGTAAGTAGAATAGCTGATGGATCCTTTATCTTTTCTTCTTGTGCATTAAACATGACTAGATGGAAGTACCTGTCAGATCTCTTTAACAGCAGAATATTTCTGAAACTTTCTGAAACAGAGATACCAATTTGTTATTTGTTAGTTTATTCAGTATTTTAGGCAGAAAGCCCAGTGAAGTCAGCTAGGGTATTACTACTTTGGTAACTTCTAGAGCAAGTGCTGCTCATTACAGCACATAAAGTACATTGAGTGACTAAGAAGTAGAGATTTAGAATGCAGTAATTTTTATTGACACTAAAGCTTCTTTCTGTCAAATATTTACAAAAAACTTCCTATTCATACAGTCTCTTAAGCTTATGCCATCTGTTAATTAGATTATAATTTCGGGTGAGAAAATAGATCTTTCTGGTCCTGCTACCCAAATCAGCTCACAAGGTAACAGCACAGTGTGAAGACAGGTTCTAGAGAATGCATAATCTTCATAACATTCACTATTCAGTTAACTTTTTTGTTTGATTTGTGTGTATTAGGATCACTTTTCCCTTTGTTATTTCTCAGAAGGATTTACAAATATCTGCTTTGTTCTAGGCCTGCACAGCTATTTACTATCAGAAAAGGCAAAAAATTGAACTTAAATTTGTAAAAAATTTCCACAGTACTCCAATTTCTGAACAGAGCAATGCTTCACCTACCCACTGCTCCCTCTTTTTAAATTTTGATGTTTCCATTTGATAACACAAGGTGTTTTTTCTTCAAATTGATTGAAAATACTTGGTAGGAGGAAGTCCACTGTAATGCACACTGAGATTGTTTCCCCGAGTGCTGGGGGACAGGAGATAAATACTATGTTGACAGTTGAATGAAGGCATCTATATAAAAGAAACACAATAAAGACACACAAGCTGAAATAGTTCTCAATGTACAACAGAAAGGAGAAAAATGTATTGGGGCAGAAGAAATAAGAAAGTGATGGAGAAGTATATGGGAAAAGGGTGAGGGCAGCAGAATTTTGCTCCCTTCTCTCCTCAACACAGATCAGAGGGTGAGAACCCAGTCTGGGAACGTGTGATTGCTGCCATACAGCAGGTGTGAAGGTTTGTTTCTCACAGTCATTGCAAAGTGTGTGTGTGTGGTTACACCATCCCCCTAGTTAGGATGTAACAGTGAAACTGGTTTATAAAAACCACGCCTAAAAAGAGTAGCAAAGGCTGTAGGGCCCTGTGGCAAATGCAGTGCCACTGTTACCTGCAGCACAGGGTGCAGCTATGCCCCTGTCCCTTGCTCCCTCTCCCCTTCTCAAGCACACCTCTGTCTTCAATAGATATTACTGAAGTTGCTTCCTTTGCAGGAGTGCTGTTCTCATGGAATATTTTATAGTAGCACTGAACACTACAGGACACCTAAAAAGGAGGATGAGAGGCTTAAATTGTAAGGTCAGCACTTGAAGGAGGGAGAAAGAACAATGGGGGTGGGTGAGCAGGCTCAATCAATGTGGAGCCATATTAACATCCAGATTAGGAATAGGCAATGCCAAGGGCAGCAGACCTTTTCTTTTTCAGCCCCAACTTCTTTTTTCAGCGTATGGGTCAGGCAGTGTTAGTTATCCTGAAGACTATCTCTGCAGCAAAAGTCAGATGAAAACAATAGGAAGATTAGTTCACACTGATGACCATGTGAAACCTCTCTCTGCATATTAAAGCTGGTATATCTCATTTCACAAACTCATTAACCTCCAAACAAAGACATACTATTCCGAGGAACCACATTTTTTCTACTCTCACATCTTTCCATGACAATTTCCCTGGAGAAAGCAGTAATAAATTTTAAAAGACAGTACACATGAATTTAAGATACCTGAGAAATATCCTGATTTAATGATTCTTTACTATTTCAACTCATTATGCAGTTTTGCATGTGTGCATTCATTTCTCATGTTTTGCATAATCCTTCTGACGACTGGATGCACCAGCTAGCCAGTGTGATTACTCATTAAATTTAATGAGTAGGTTAGAATTATCTACTATAAAAATAAGAAAGTGAAACCAGTTGATGAAAGCCAACTAAGGGCTGAAACATATGCAAGAGCATTTAGTTAATAACATCAAATATGCACAACGATAAATACTTCATGTAGATATACAAATAATTTGGATGCACGTTACCCAGATGGAACTCAGCTGTGATGGTGTATGAAATGATACATTTAATGAGACACATCAGGGTGCAAAAAGAGTGAAGTACTTAAGGGCTCTCTTGCTCCTGCAACACTGAAGTATTTTCATTCCGTAAGTGCCAGACAGCAATCATCCCTTTTCCGTTTAAGCACAATGAAGGAATAGAGAGCTTGATGCACACTTGGAAAACTCTGTCAATAAGGGTGGGCAAAGTGCCACACATGGAGGACAGGGTTGTAACAAAGCAAAGAGCAGAATGGGGTAAAGCCTGGAGCCTGCAAACACTGTGCACATGACAAGCGAGCTTTTCACATGAAGAGGAAGATAAGCAACTACAGCTGAGGAAATAGTTACACTAAAGTCCTCTAATAACAGATGGCAGAAAGGAAACTAACTTGGACGATTTTTTCTGAGCAAAACTTTTACCTCCACCAAGGAGGGAGTTCAGGCTGCAAGGGGTAGATAGCGCTTGTTGTAGGCCAGCAACCACCTGCCTTGGCTCGTCTCCGGCAGGAGGGGAGAGAAAGCCTGAAGGTTATTGATGTTTTTTACATCATTTTTATGCAGAGATTTTTGCAACTCTGCATATGAGAGGTGGATTCAAGTTTCACTAGTGCCTCTGCAGAGGCATAAGTAAGGTTAAGAAGAATCCCCAACATAAAACTTCTTCCACACATGAACTCCTTGCACATCCTCTGAATCCCTGTCTACGGTGCACATTGGTACCTGTCATTCATTTGTGGTTTTACCCTTGTCATGTCATACAAATGCTTCTCATGAGTTAAAACAAAGTCAAGGACTATTTTCTGAAGAGCTGCATTTCTAGGGTGAGAAACATTAAAGAGTAAAGGGGTGTCCTGGTTTGGGCCAGGATAAAGGTGATTTTCTGTCTTGTACTTGCTTTTTGCTAAGTCTCTTGCAGGTAGTTGCACTTGCTGAAATTAACAGCAAGTTTCTCAAACAGAGTATTCCATCCCATATACGTCATCCTCAGTATAATTTGAGGGATCACGAGGGCTGAGCCACCCCCTTACCAGCTGATTGGCCTCACCTGAGATCACCAGCAGAAGTGCTGGGCACCACCCACTTATCAGCTGATTGCCTGTAATGCTATAAAAGGCCACCAGTAGAAGCTTCTGTTGGACTGCCCTTCCTGCCTTTTCTGCTTCCCTTCTTCCACCTGGCATCCTGGAAGGATCCCGTCCGTTTGCCTGCCTGTTCCTGCCTCCAGTTCCCGACTGCTGCCAACTCCAGGAGTCCAGCCTGGACTTTCCCAGGGCTGCCCTGCAGCCTCAGTTGACGTGAGAGCTATTGGGGGAAAGGGGGGAGGAATGTGGTATCCATTTTCTTGTATATTTATATATATATTTAGCAATTTTCCCTATTTATCATTACTGTTTCACTAAACTTGTGTAGTTTAGTCTCCAACCCATAAGTCTCTCTCCCTTATTCTTTCTCTTTTCTTATGGAGGAGGAGAGAGAGATTAATAGAGAGCGTCTGCCATCGGTTTAATTGCCGGACCAGTGTTAAACCGTGACAGGAGGAAAAGAAAGAAAGAGTTTGTCTGTTTTCTTTGCTCGGGTGTTACTGTGGCAGAAGGTGCTGCACAGTTCCACAAAGACCAGGTAGTGGTGGGACTTTTGGCAGTAGTTAGGCAAGCACTAAAACCACTTAAACTCCATAAACTAACGAGAAATTTGTGTCAGTAGTTTTGAAATACACTTAAAGAATTTCTACACTGGAATCTCTTCCACTGAGAAATGAGTCACATCATGCAGCTTTGTGGTAGCTCCTCTTTCATGTAATCTTTTTCTCTAAAAGCTTTGATTGTAAAACAAAGCCACATTCAGGATTTTGTGGTTGAGCCTGGGAGCTTTCTGCAGTAAATTCATTCCTGAATTAATTGCTGCTGCCACTCATCACTCATAATAGTGTTTACAGAATCTTTCCCCTATTATTGTCATCTGTCACAGTAAATTAATCTTTTTTGATATGACACCCATTAAACAGTGTAAAGAGAAATACAAGCTTCATTACACAAAAGGGAGAAAAAAGAAAACAGTGTAATTACTGTCCGCAGGTTTACTGAAATCAAATGGCATTTAGTCACCACTTTTAAACTGTTGAAAATAAAGAATCCTCTTGCCCCAGTCTGTTACCTTTAAGGACAATGGCAAGGATTCCTCTACATTCATGGTTTTAAGTTATCTCTATGTAGCATGTACAACAAAGAGATTTGTACCAGTCCTACAGATAGACAAGCCCCAAATTAATAGCTGTAGTCTAGCCTGAGCTCTCTTCTAAGTTCTCCTTAGCTAGGAATTGTCATGGGCTGAGGGTGTTCTAGGCAAATATATGGAATGATAATTCTTGCCTTAGCTGCAAGACAGGCAGGAAGGGATTGTAAATTAAAACATTCCAGAGCAGGGGAGAACTTGACAGTAATTCTTCAGTTAATGCATGTGCAAACCATACATTTTCCTTATTCTCATTTTTTCTATCTGGATTGCAAAACAAAGTCATACCCCTTATCCTTAATGAGCTAGGATCCAGCTATGCAGAAAATAAGGACACATTTGAAACACCTACAGATGAAAAGAGAGGTTTTGAGGTAAGACAGTTTTGAGCTGTATTGCTCCCGAAAATAAATGTGAATTTTCCATCTGTTAGATTTTTCTGAAAAAAAATACACATAAAGGAAAAAAACCCCTGAACTTCCTGGATATGTTTTTATAAAAATACTATTGAAATGGAAAAAAAAAAAAAATGTTGAGTGAGTGCAGTCTTGTAAGTGTGGCACTCTACAAACTGCATTATTAGCTGCTGACACAGGTGCAATGAGTTTGGCCAGGCAGCTGTTGCTTGCTTTTTTCTTCTGATGATCCACTTTGTTTTGGACCAAAGAAGTAGGTATTTGCTATTTATTGACTCCTGTGAATATTAGGTAATCCAACACCCTTGAGAACAACCAGATCAATTAATTAGAAAACTGTTTCTGTGCTGCCTTCATAAATTAGAGGTCCAGTTGCTGTCAAGTCCACAGTCCTTTTACAAATGCTACTGAAAAATCAATATTAGCCTTTCAGTGCCTTCAAAAAGTGTGAAATTGGGTTATAATTGTGATTGTCCCCAGAAAAAGACTATTCAGTCATCATTCTGCAGTGGCCTCAAAATCCGAATTCCCCTCAGATACTTTCAAAATTGACCCATTCTGAGAAATGGAAAAGTGTGTCTAGCAAACAGACCAGTATCTACAGTACCTGGCTAATTAAGTACATGCTTACTTACACCATAGTGTGTAAGTAGTGTGTTCATTACTGGCCTAAGATTTTGGAGAAGAAAGTCTGCTAAAAAAAGTAAATTCCAAATAGCAGGTCAGCATTTCAGATGTATTCTGTGCACCACACGTGAATCCAATGCCAGCTCCTTACTTTGATTTATTTAGGGATTAGAAGTACACTAAGGAGAATAAATTTTAAAAGACTATGGTTCACTATGGTGAACACAATAAAAATATCAAAATATATTTTACATTTCTTTTCTTCAAAGCTCACTGTTATTTTTACTGCAGCATAAACCAATGTTGCTTGTTAATCTACATCAGTGAGAAAAAAAATCTGAATGTGACAGGCTTCCATTTATTGGCATATACACACACACTTTTCTTTTGCATCAGTTTATTAATAAGTTGCGGTATAAATAAGTTGCATGTTAGCCATGAAATATAGCAGTTTATTACTTATGATTAAAAGCAACAAGAATGCCATTCAAAAATTTCCTCACTGGTGGCTGAGACTTTTCTACTGAATTTATGTAAATAAGGGTCAATAAAAAATTAGAACACAACTCCAAAGAAATAGTGAAAGTGTTTTTCAAAAATGGTTGCTACAATGAATTAGTTTATGATATGAGATCATCTTTCAGAGAATCAACTTGTAAAGGTTTTCAAGGGTTGTGATTGTCAGATTAGCATTGTGGTTAATTTTACTGCCAAAAAAAATGCACATTTTGTAAATCTTTCAAAGGAACCATCATGTAGGCAATCTTACTTTTATCATTCTTATGGAGGGCTTAGAGAGCAGGCAATACTTCAGAGTACATGTGGAAAAATATCTGAAGAAATTAATTATATAAAAGACCAGTAATAAAGATGGACAAAGTAAAAAATGTCAGGTCTGAAGACACTTCTGGGACTCAATTTTGGGATCTAGCAATGCTGTTTTCACAGAGATTTCTGCCTCCTTCAGAAGATCCGTTTTGGCATCCAGGGGCCTTTCTTTTCCCTCTGTCCACAGGTTTAGTCTGTTCTGCCTGGTATCAAAGGGGACATCTGAGAGCATGATCAAAGGGTGTTAATGGGGATATAGTTGACAGAGACAGAGGTTCTCTAAATACCTTCTTAACAACAATTTCCAGGGTGAGAATTTATGGCCTATGCTGAGAAAATGGATAGAGAATTGCCGGCTTGCCAGCATCTCTGCACTTAACAGAGATTTTTCTTCTCATCCTGGGGCAGGGGCTGACACACTGACAGCATGAGTGCAGAGAGTGTGTCTGCACTTTTCTGCAGCAGTGAATGTCTTGTGGGAGTGGGTACATGTGCTTTTCCCCACTGCATCTGTGAAGTTTGTTGTCCATGTTGTGCAGCTCAGTGACAGTCACTGTGAAGTTCTCAATAGCCTAGAGCTTGTCATGCTCATTTGTTGTTCACAGTCCAAAGTGTTCACTCTTTGGTATGGGCTGTATCTGTGATTGTCTGCATGTCAGATCCATCTGCTTTCTGCTAAGATTAAGGCTCCATGTATATCTGAATAATGTTCCATGCTCACTATCCAACAGGCAGAAAGTTGCAGTCATAGTTACAAAGGTCTTATCCCTTCTTATATTTGAACTTTGTACACAATACAAAATGCCATTTAAAATTCAGTCAAGTAAAGTTCACTCAATGTGCCACAGAAAGTGGTCCAAGGTATTTCCTGTGGACTTTCTGGCTTGAATTATTTGCCTGTCCTCAAAGATACCCAAAAGAGTCATTGTCAGTATCTCATGTTTGGTAAAAGACCAGAATTTTCTTAAAGTCTCTCCTTTGGTGGAATCTGTGCTTGCCCAACATATACAATTCACTAAATTGTATATTTGTCATGAAAGGCATGACAAAGATGTGTCTCTCTCTGGAACTCTTGAAAAACAAGTGTCCCAGCTTTCATAAGAATGTTCTTGGGATACAGAACGGACATTCTTGCTAAACTTATTCTTCATCTTATCTAGACTTTTCAGTAAAAATATTGGGAAAAATTGTCCATATACATACACGGATGGTGTCACTTGCTAGAAGACACAACAAAGTAATGATTTTATAAGACAAATATTTCTGAAAGTAAAAAGTCAGTGATGGGTTTTATGTCACCAATAGAAGTAAAGATCTGAAAACTCAACTGTTCTTTTAATACTGCCTTGGATTTAAAGTATTTTATTTCAACCAGCTCTGTCAAGTATTACTTCCTTATAGTATTCCTTCCAAATTAATTGTCTTAGCAAGTTTAAGAAACCAGAAACCTTTGTGCAGACATGCTGTACTGCCATATTGAAGTCTACTGCTCCATTAACTATGATTTTATTTTTTTCTTTCTGCATAATTTAGTGTTTGTATGAATGCTTGTTGCAACTGGAAGTACATTGTGCCATGTATCAGCTGACAGTACAAGTTAGGCAATGCATAAAGACTAGATCTTACCAAAATCTTACTGTGATTACACACTTAGTTCTCAGAACTATCTGCTCTCTTTGTGACATTATAGGAGATTCTGGTAGCTTTGTTGTGGTTTTGTGGGTTTTTTGTTGGTTTTTTTTTTTGTTTTTTAAATTATTATATTTCAAAATACTTAACGAATAAATCTTAGGCCCAAATATACTATCTGCAATAAGCATGTAAGTGAAATAAGTTAGACTAAGTACCTACTCAAGAGTAAAATTGGGTTTTACTGGCATGAGTGCTGCCAGAGCTCTGAGTCTCAGGGAACCCTTTACCATGTAGACCTTAGTGAAATGGTAATAATGTGGTACTTTAAGCAAGCTGTTGGATGAATCAGTATAGTCCATCTCAGCTGTATGTTAGTGAAGTCATTTTATCCTCATAAACTGATTTCAAGCCATTAAGATGGCCTTTTTGCTTCACAGTGTTTATAGTCATTACATTTCCCTCCATTCAGTTGTCTTCATTCAAAGCAGCATTCAGCCACCTTGATGCTTATTACTGCTAACAAGAATGTGGTCTGCCTTAATACAGTGTCAAATGAAATCAGAAAGAGTCATGTGTTGCAAGAGAAACTGCATCAGCTTGCACCACATTATAGTGTAGATGAGAAACATAAATGAGGGATGAAATTCAATTTAAGAAAACACTCAGATGGAAGACAGATGTGCCTTTACAGACAATTTCTGAAGCAGCTGTATAGGAATGCTCACTTGAAATTCTTGTTCTAAGATTGAAAATCAGAATAAATCAGATCTGTTAAACGATGTCTGCAGGAAATAGCAGATACTTTCACTAGAAGTGGTTCTACTGTAATGAAATTCTCATCTTTCACTGACAAGACAGGCATTATAAAACATATAGGATTAATTGACTGTGCATCCTAAATGCTTTTGTTTTAAAGCTGTTCCTTTGGCAGAGAGACTAATAGGCCTAGAAGCTTTCTAGATCATTTTAACACCTGTTTTTCTTGTTAATTCTGGCAATGATATTCAGTTATTATTTTTGGAGCTGATCATATTTACAAAACCTTGCTACCTTTCCTCTTCAGAGATCACATCCGAATTACTTCTGAATATCTAGCAGTGTATCCCATACAGCATTACAAAGTCCATATGTTAATGTTATCCACAGTCTTTACCATGTTAAACATTTTCAGTGCTGCTTTTGACAGTACAGTCTTCTTTTACTACCAATCCCAGACTTAAATCCTAGAAGCATGACTACTGAGGCCAAAGACTGTGCATAGGAGGGGATAGTTTTGTCTTTTACAGCACTGAGCTTATTAAGTTAAAAAAATACACACCCAAAGAAATATAATAATTTGACTAACTATTCCTCACTTCACTAAAGAATCAAAATTTGTCAGGTTTGCTCCTCAGCTCTCATGAACAGTGAATTCATGATAGATAACATGGCTCTGCATAGATTACATGGTTAATACTCTGAAAACAAAGTAGCTTGTCACTGTGCACCAGCAGATGGGCTTGAGAACCTGAAGCACCTGCTGAGACCATAATGGCTGCTGGTGTGTTTGGAAAGACTTGTGTTCTTCATTTTCTCTGTAGTACAGTTAAGAATAAAATGTCTGCAGGATAAGAAACATCTTCATTAAGAAAGGATGCCTATATGCACTCCTTTCCTTTCTGTCCTACTCCTGCATTAGCCACAGGGGACTTAAGTGCTTAAAGTGCAACTTCATGAGAACATGAATAAGTTATAGATTAATGGCCATTGATTTCTCTGAGTGGAAGATCACAGATCTCGGGTCATAGTGGGGTCTGTACATGAGACAGAAACTTCTGGACACAGATTCTAAAACTGAGCTTCAAAGCAGACACTGAAGTGGTTTGCCCTGACTTGATAAAGGCCATTTTTGTTCTAATGATTTGGTGGTTGGGGGTTGATGTTTTGTTTTGTGGGGGTTTTTTTCAGGGGGTGGGGCTTTGTTTTTGTTTGTTTGTGGGGGTTTTTTTGGTTTTAATTTTTGTTTAAAACAAACAAAGTCAGCCAGATACTCTCCTTTGTTGAAGTACATAAGTAAGTTTTGTGAAAGAGCCTATGCTGTGAAGAAGTGTCCTTAAGCCATCAGTAATTAGTTCCCATAAGAATACTGTACTCACAAGAAGCAGTTAGGATTACTTAAGGTACTACACTTTGAAGATGTAAAAATATTTCAAAGAGCTAATTGGTACTAGATTACCCATTACACAAGGATTTCTTTATCCTTGTTTTCAACTACAGTAATTTAAATATAAAGTTATAAATAGATACGCAGGCCAATTTTTGACATCTGTTTAGTTCTTGCATCTATTACTTAAAAACACAAAATGTAAGTTTCCACTACTAATGTCCCATGCATGTAAAGAAAGAAAAGGTTTTTTGTTGTTTTTTTTTCATGTAGAAAGGAGCATGAAAATATGCTCATTTTCCTTTTTTTGTTCATTCTCCTTTACTTGTTTACTCCCTAAAAAGTTTGTGATCTGTATAAAAGAACAGACTTCCTAGTAGTAGCTAATGTTTAATTCCATGATTATACTGCAAGATTCACTGAAAAAAAAACCCCCAAAAATAAACAGAACAAGATTTTGTCAGCTTTTTAGTAACAGGACAACAGTACCACAAGTAACTAATGAGAGACTTTTTTTTTTTTTTTTAAATCTCCAAAAGGTCAAGATTAATATGAAATCAATAACTATCCTTCAACCTTTTTTTTTCTATTGTGCAGGCATCACATTTTTTTTTTCCTCAGGGGAGGTAATGCTGCACACAGACAGGTTGCTCAGTGAGAACATGTTGGAGGTGTTCAAGACAGCAAAACAAGGGCAGAGCTGGCTGGACAAAGTTCTAGTGACAGTATCACCTCAAGAAGTGTCCTCTCAAAAGTTCCTTCTAAGCTATAGTTCTGCGATTAGTGATTCCAATTATTAAAATTATACAAGAATCATCTGAGAAAATAGATGTTAACATCTTAGCAAAACAAGTTAAATATAGTAAAAGCCCCAAATTTAGAACTAAACCCAAATAATGAAATGATAATGCAAAAAAATTAAAGAGAAGCCTCACATAAGGAAACATATGTAACATATAATGTAGCTCAGAGCTCCACTGTAATTGCAGTATTTCCATTGAATTGTACATACTAAATGGAGGCAAAGAAAGCCACACCTTTTTTCCTTGCAAGTCACCTTAATAGAACTCAAGTATATTTATTTCTCACAGCAAAAGTCTGTGCACAGATTTAGTATTTAACAGAAGGTACTCACATCAAATGTCACCTGTATTTTGAAAATAATAATGTAATTTTATATAACAATTCCTTTAAGGATAAGTATTATCACTTTAACATACTTTTCTCCCCCAAATTTCACCCTCGGTTCTTTAAGCTATAACAAGAAGCTGACAGAGTTTGTAGCTGGTTAAGATAGGCTGCCTGTTCTGCAGGTACAATTTTAAAATATATTATATTCTTCTCTAATACTTGGCCCATCAGGCCAAGAAACTGAATCAGCCTGAGAGCACACCTTAACATAGACAAGCTAAAGAGACAACCCAGAATGAAACCTGCCTTTCCTCCTCATAAGCATATGGGCAACCAGCTCATAAGCATGTTCTACTTTTTTAATGAATAAATAGGTCTTGACTTCACTGCAGTTTCAGCTACAGCACCTCCAAGAGACTTTGTTTTGGTGTATGGGCAAGGACTGGCTCAGGCTGCAACTGGTCATATTTTTCAAATCTGGAGATTTATTGTTCAACTTGTGTGCTGGCAAATACTGGCTTCACACATGTATCAGTAATCTTGTCCTTGCACAAGGATTTCCCCCTGTTTTTAGACAGGGCCTCAAAGAGAATGATGGTTGAATCATGGTGATTACACTGGGAAACAAGAAAACAGGAGCTATATTAACCAGACTCAGAATTCAGTGACTCTTATCAATTCCCTACATGAAATAAGTGACCACCTACTCCATTAGCAATACTAATATCTTCTTCTTGTGCCACCCTATTTCCTCTCCTTTACCTTTAAATCTTTCTCCTTCATATACCAGTATCCACATATTTTTAATTTATGTCTTCCAAATTATTGCTTGACTGTTTATCTCATTAACATATGGTAACTCTGGTTAATGTATGGTAGCTCTGCAAGCTGGTGGCACAGATCTCATATCTGGGGACCAATTATGTACCACCTTGTAGCTGGCACAGTTATTTACATTTCTTAAACACAATTACTAAATATTCCTGCCTTGAAATATCCTCATCGATAAAAAAAAATTATCTGTTAGCATTTTTTACTCTTGGCTCTTCAAACTAAGAAAAATAGATGGGGAAAAATAATGGAGAAAAATAAACCTGTAGTGAATATAGATGCAATATTATTGAAAACTCTAAATGTGGATGTTTTACTAGGAATTTAAAAAATAATCATAGTGTAATAATACTAAATAATAGTGTAATAGTGTAATATAATAATAATCATAGTGTATGGACATATCAAGCAACCAGAAAATATTTTGAAAATCAAGTTTGATTGCCCAGAAAATTTGACTCTGCATTAGAATATATTGAGCTGAAATGCCAGTCAGCAAGCTATAAGCAAGGGCTTTGTGTGTTTACAGATATATTATTGCTTTGGTGATGATGTTTACCTCAGTTTCTCTTTGGATAGACAGTAGAATTTGGACAACTTTATAATCTTACTGGTAATTTCTAGGCTCTAAAATACTACAATACAACATACTGTACAATATATAATACAATAGCTGTCTTCTGGGAGAGATTCCCTAATTAGACAGTCCAACTAAATTATTAAAGACTAGTAGTTATGTTGTCTGTTTCGTGTCTGTAAGCAAAAGTAAGAAAACAGCATTACCAGGGGTATACTTTGTCATGGTCTACTACTTTGAAGAATGCCATATCATCTGTATGTAAAAACTGGTTAGAGAAACTCAGTTGATCTCTCTGAAAAAATAAAACCAAATAGATAATAAAATGAAACAATACATTAAAATAACTGGTTCCAATGCTTCCAATGCAGTTTTTTCTCTGGAGACATCAGATATTTTTGTCCTCAAGTAGTTAGCAGTACTAATATGTAATGTTTAAACTGTTCCTGTCTCAGAGGTGAGGTCTGACGATAGATACAGAGATTTTATTAAACCTCCAGTAAAATTGATTTTACTATGCCAATATTAGTTCTTTTCTCCATTTTGTCCTTAATGTCAGGCTATACCTAAAATAAATATCACCTAAAAAGGAAGTAATAATGGAGATGATTGCTTTCATTTGTTATCATCTAGTTAATTACTTTGGCTTGCACTCACTTTCCCTTTTTCCATTTCCTTGACCAAAAGAAGAATTCCTAAAGGAAAAGGAGAAAGTGAAAGGGAGAAGTGGAGAGAGAAAAGGAGAAAGTCTCCATTTGTCTGCATTTCTCTGCATCTCTCAAATTTTGCTTTGTATTTAGACACTTTTGGTGCTAAGTCCTCATTAATAAATAAAAACAGTCGTCTTCTAACTCTGTTGCCTTTTTTCCTAAAGAAAATCAAACACTCATGCAAACCTAAACCAAAATTCAATTAATTATCACGCTCTGGGAATCTTCCACCAAAGCAATTGATTTGGCTTCACTGCAGCAGCCACCCCTCCCACCCCTCATATCATCTTGTGTTGTTAAACCAACACACTCATAAAAAAAGGCAAAAAATAACCTCAGCATTTCTTATATTTTCAGTCTTTCGCTAGAAGATGACAGCTCAAAAAAAAAATAGATTTCAGTAAGATGCAGGACTTTATTCGCATGTACACATCTTCCATCAGGGAAGATATTGTATGCAAGTGCCATACCAGTAGTCCATGCAGGACTTTGAGGACTGACAGTTTATTTTGATAAAATAGAGAGCTCTGAGCTTGACAAGGGGTATTCCTCACCTTAGAAGAGAAGGAGACACTGTCTAAAATATCATGTCCAAAATAACAAGTTCATTTTCTAATATTGCCACACATATTGTTGTCTTTAACAAAGGTCTGAGTTTCTCTTTGTTTCATTACTCCTATGTGTTGAATGAGAAAGTGATTCCTTTTCTTTGTCCCTCCCCACTTTTGGGCTAGGGCCACATCTTTCACTATATAAAGAGAGAAATTTTTTGTTGATGTTGAAGCCCTTCTCACACTTCCCATACTAGCTATAAGTAAATCATTTTAGCTTTTTTTAAAAGTGATGAAAAATCTGGAATTGCAATTGCCACTTGGCAAGTAACTCAACAATGTTTTCCTACTATGTCACCGGTTTTGAAGTTATATAAAATACAGAGAATTAATAATTACATTTTAACCATTTATTGCCTCTTTATAGCATGATTCGGTATGTGAATCATCTTTCTTGTATTCCCATGATCAAATATTCAACCTTAGTTTTAAAACTTAACTCTTCTGAGAAACCATAATGCCAGGGACTAGTATCTCTGTCATGATTCATGGTTTCTGGCAGGGAGATCCAGCAAAGTGAATTCCTTCATGCAAACGTATTATATAAAGGAGCATAAAAAAGCATAATATAGAAATAATGCTCTTTAAAAAAATTAGAAGGCACCTAATTTCCAAAATAAAGTATCAATGAGTAGATTTGTTCCATGACTTCAGGACTGTGCCTTTTTAACATTTGACGTGCTAGACATCAAGTTCTCTGGTGTAGGTTTACTGCTGGTGCCTGAGACAATGTCAACAATCACTCAGAAATATATTTCTCACTATATATATATATATATATATATGAAATATGTATATGTATGTAATGTATACATGTATATGTATATATATGAAATATATATATGTATGTATATATATACACACACACACTTACTTTATAAGATACTATCTGTCCTGGTTTGGGCCAGGATAAAGGTGATTTTCTGTCTTGTACTTTTGCTTTTGGCTCAGTCTCTTGTAAGTAGTTGCACTTGCTGAAATTAACAGCAAGTTTCTCAGACAGTCTCTGCTTCTGGGACTGATAACACTCGATGTTTATAGTTACTGCTAGAGACTGGTGTGCAGAGCCAAGGCCACTGCTCAGCTCTGAGGAACATTTTACCCTCCAGAGCGAATAAAGAGGTCCCACCTGCAGCCCTCCTTTGGGGAGAAACAGACAAGATAGATGCCAGAATTGACCAAACAGAATATTCCATCCCATACATGTCATGCTCAGTATAAATCTGAGGGATCAAAGATCAAGCCAGCTTCCTGCCCTTCCTGCC
Organism: Heliangelus exortis; assembly: GCF_036169615.1. Lineage (NCBI taxonomy): Eukaryota > Metazoa > Chordata > Aves > Apodiformes > Trochilidae > Heliangelus > Heliangelus exortis. The sequence goes on along the minus strand of NC_092429.1, from coordinate 19,866,207 downwards.
TTTCCTGCTGCTCTTTCTTCACCCGTTCCCTGTTTGCTTCAGCATCTTGGGAAGATTTTGTCCGTTCCTCTGCCTGTGGTCCTGATCCCTGCCATCCCATATCTGTGTGTTCCTGCCTCCAGCTCCTGACTGCTGCTGACTCCAGGAGTCCATCCTGGACTTTCCCAGGGCTGCCCTGCAGCCTCAGTGGTGACGTGAGAGTTACTGGGGGAATGGGGGAGGAACATGGTATCAATTTTCCTGTATATTTGTATATATTCAGTAATTTCTCCTATTTATCATTACTGTTTCATTAAAGTTGTGTAGTTTAGTTTCCAACCTATAAGCCTCTCTCCCTTATTCTCTGTCCTTTCTTTATGAGAGAGGAGAGAGGGATTAATAGAGAGCATCTGTTACTCTGTTTAATTGCCGGGCCAGTGTTAAACTGTGACACTATCATGGCTGTCTGAATTCTTTCAGGCATTTTTCTTGAAAATGTCTTTTGCTCGAAAAAGAAATTTTCCCCTTCCTTCCAGGTTTATTTTAATTCCCTCATATTTCTTTTTCTGCTTTCTTGCACAGACATGCAGAAATTTGTCTTCATACAGAATGATATTGTGGACATGTTTTCACATAGCCATTAGGATAAGCAATGGTGATTTCCATTACTACAGTATGAGACACTTAATATCAGAAAACATTTTATAGCCCAAGGAACAAACAAGTTACCATCAGATTAGATTTCTGTATAAAACCTTGTCTTCTGGGTCAAAATATCCCTTCATGTTGTATTTAAGGTGTTTAAGAATTTTTTTAGGTGATCTTCACAAAAAATCAACCAAATATTTCTTGTAACTTTCATTAAGGATAGCATACATTATAGTTTTATATAAATACAGTAGTCAAAGGAGAGAGACTGCAAGGTATTCTGGACAACAATTGTCACAATTCCATCTTTTCATGTGAATTATGGATTTGGCACCAGGATTTCCCCCAAGAAAAGGAAACATAGAAGCTCCACACTTGTCTAGCTTGGCCCCTTGAGTGGCAGGTCATAAAAATAAGTGGGTCATAGGCACTCAGCAGCTTGGCTAATTCTTCAGGGGAGTGGGAGTCAGTGAAAGAGAGGCTGCACAGAGTATATTGCCATCTTCCCAGCCACCTTCCAAAAAAACTTTCCAGGAAAAGTGTGTAAGTGAATGTTTTTCCACATGTATCACCAATATTTTGCAGAAATTTTCATGTCATGTGCCTTACTGCAGTTCCCTAAGATATTTGGATTTGCAACTCCTAATTTCCAGATCACTCCTGCAAAAAAAGCCTCTTGTATTCCTGGTATTAAGCAGTCTAAACACTTTGTGTATCCAGGAAGGAAACTAAGACTTGGACAAGGAAATCGCTCACTGGGTCGCTTAGCAGGGGGATTGAAACACCCTGGAGGAGTAAAGACAAGAGGAGGAGAGGGCAAACAGGGAATTTTAAATAGGGAAGTTTTCAACATGGAAGTCAACTGTATCATGTCCTGAAGTGCCACATCAACACATTTTTTGAACTCTACGACTTCCTGTTATGAAACATTGCAATAAACAGATAAAGTGTATTGAAAAGGCAACAGCCTAGGTCAGCTGGCTCTTCTGAAAGAGATGAGGGGGATCTCAAATCAAACTAAGATGACAAATTCTGCCTCAGTCAAAGTATTTACTATTCAGAGTCCTATGTCGTGATAGATAAATGCTGGTTTTCTTACTTTTCATTTTCCTCTTCCTCTTCAAATCCCTTCATAAAGACCAGTTATATTTTAATTAATTGCCCTGAGATATAAAATATCTGGCTTCTAGCTTGTGGACCAAACATTGTTCTTACAAGCTTGGCCTGGCCTGTGCTCTGAATATTGTCTCCATTGTTGAGTATCCTTTTCGTTTCCTAGGGAAATAGGCCTTTTGAAATGCATAATATGAATAAAGTGCACAATATTAAACACAACAGGTGGCTTTTTTTCAATAAACTACCATTGTAGTAGTAAACTTGCCATTGTAGTGTACCTGTCTACAGTTTTGGTTCAATAAGATTGGCTTAAAGAACAAAAATCTATAGTGCAAATCAACCCTGTACATCTTGACATGAGAACTGTGTAAAATAAGGAGATAAATATACTTTGGTTTTGTGCTTTTGATGTGGCACTTCTGAATCAACTCTTTAGTACCAGTAGCAAGTAATTTTATTTGACTGGTATGTACTTGGATATTTATTTATTGCAATCAGACAAAGACAGTATGTAAGAGAACATTTTCACTAGCATAAATGTCAGCTCAGTGGCTAATTCCTATTGAATGTTAAATGAAAGTGGATGTCCAAATGGCATTTTGTGCTACTGAAAATGTCTTCCATTTGTTAATACCTATTTTTTAAGTAGAAAACCTCTTTCTCTGTATGCCTGTATGCATGTGAAAATTATATAGATTAGAGAAAATTTGAGGTCTTAATATGCTAAAACTAGACACAGAAAGGGAGTTGTAAGTAACATGAGTTAAGTCTTTCTGGCCACTGGGTGTCAATGTTGATGCATATTTCTTCAAGAAAGAAGAATTTTTATAGGCTACAGGAAACAAATGTTTCTAAGAAGGCACTATTTTTGCATAAAAGGGTATGAGTCTGCAGGGTGATGGGGAGGGTCCTCTCATTGAGTCACAGGGTTCAGACTGTACCACATTGCTTTCTAAACTCCTTCTCAGACTTCTAAGTGTATCTGGATCCAGTCCTAGTCCCTGACTTGTTCAAAGGTTATGTCTCAAGGATTATGTGTGTGCAGCCACCAATTAAAGTTGTTTGCCTTCTCAGAGCCCCGAAAAGACTCGCACTGAGACAGTTGCACAAAGTTGTAAAGAAAGAGACTTTCTGAGGCAACAGATACAGTTTTGGGGTTGCCATTGATAAATTCATAGGCATCCCTGCTTGGGAAGGTGGGGGAGGAAGGGGGAGTGGAAGCAGATGCAAACTCCTCCTTAGGTTTTGTTGCTACAGTCTGGCTAAGAGGCCTTGCTTCCAGCCTTGTTAATGCAACCTCAGGCCATGGGGCTTTTGCTCCATTCCAGCAATCCTATTAATTGCTGATCATAAAATCTGAAGTTGCAGGAACTGTCAGGTCCCGTCACTGTAGCCGTCAGATCATAAAACATGCAACATCTGTGCTGTGTCTTGGCCAGACAAGCAAGCTGCTCATCCTTCCACCCCTACTCATTGGCAGGTAAAAGATAACAATTGTCCGGCAGTCTTGTCCAAGGCTGATACAAGATAAACACACTAATTGTCTTGAATGAACAAAAAAAATCTATGTTCCCACATGTACAAATGGATTACCTAGGCTGACTGGGCAAATTTGCTTATTCCTTCCTTCACTTGCAGTGATTTCTTACTACAATACCTCTGTGACATGATTCCGTTATAGAACTTTTTTCTTCCCCAGTGTCACTATGTTTCAGTTGCACTGAATTCACAAAAGAAGCTTGATTGCAAAGAAAAAAGCACTTTTAAAAAATGCAAAATTCAGCAGCTGTTTGATAAAAGCGTTTGAAGACTGAGAAACACACATATTTGTTGATATTCCTCCTCAGATTTTGCTATGTTCTTTAGCATTTATGTTTCTTCCCATTTTCTTCAAACAGAGCTATCTAGGACTACTGATTTCTAGGTCAACAAGGAGCCTTTGCTTTGGTGCACGATGCTCACGCTGGACTTTACGTATCTGTACACTCATCCTTCTGTGGATGTGAATTTTGTTAAAAAGTGATTTAAAGCCGTAAATATCTACTGATTATAATGATACAAGAATTAGACAAAAGGAAGTGGACTGGGGACATAATCCAAGACATAATGAAGTGTATGGAAATAGAAAAATTGAACAGTTAAACCTTACATAAGACTTGTAAAGAGAAAACAGGCCTAAAAGTACATTTTTGCAAGTATTTCAAACATGCATTTCTTTAAAATTAAGCTTCTCTGTCAGTAGATGCCTAATCATCCATCTGAATTGGAAAAAAATAGTGGCAGACTTGTGAATGCACATCAGTCCTCTGTCATTCTGTTAAGAAGATAAAATGTGGAATGGAGACACTAAAATTGTACTACCATATCTGTAAATGTTGACTTAAGTTATTTGCATAGGTGTCTTTTCTAACATGCTTTCAGAAGGGTACTCATCACAAAAGAGAACAGAGTCATGACAGAATTCTATTCTTCTCCCTTGGGTAAAATTCTTTGTCACAGGGCATGAAGTGTGAATATTTGGTCATTGACTGGCTATTTGGCTAATTTCTTTTTGGCATTTAAAATAATTTTGAACTCAGGAAATAAGATTCTTAAATTAAATCCAAATTAAGGGTCAGGTCCTGAACTGGCCCACAAACCTTTTCATTCCCCATGACAGTACAATAATTTCCAGGATTTTATATCTTTTTTGGGTAAAGTTCCACTTTTTTCATGACAAAATCAGGAGGGTAGAAGATCTTCATAGCATGTTAACTGAGGTCTACAGTGGCAGGAATGCATTTTGGAGAAAAGCTGTCTCTAGGAAAATACCCAAAAGACTTCTCTCAAGAGTTCTCTTTCATTGTTTGTCTACTGGAGAGGACATATTGATGACTACTCATATTCCTGGTACCTATCCTTGCTATCTATCCAGTTTCATTAATCATTCCATTAATCATTAATTCCATTCTGCTGAGTGCAAAACCTGCAGCATCACACCTATTGCATGTCCTTGGTTTTGTGCCTTTTTTCCCCAGTACTCTCCCCAAACACATCGTACCCTACATTTTGGATGGGCTTACTGTCCCTGTCATTAGTTCTAGCTTTGTTTCTTATAATCCTACTCTTTCAATTCAGGCAATTACCATGGATATGCAGCAGTGTTACAGATTTCACTGCTATTCCAGCTTTGCTTGTGTGTTCCTGCTGCCAATGACTTTTTTAGATAGGCCTTCCCAGTGTATTCTCTTTTGACAGCAGAAGATCAATCATCCTTTCATGCACAAGTATCAGAGACTGCAGTCATTCTGAGCCTGCATTTGCTTAGCTTTATAGCCTGTTCTTCTGTTACAACATGATTAGTGGTGAGACTGTTTTAGCTCTTCCTCACAGATTACTGGAATATTTTTCCTTAATACATCTTTTTACTCATTACTAAAAACTAAAAACAAACTGAGATTAATCTTTGTTCTTCATTGTTTGGCAGGAGATGTTATAATACAGGAAAAAATATTGCATCCTAAAATGTTTTGAGCAAGCACGACATCTACTCTGAGTGTCCACTTGAGGAACACAGGCTCTGTAAAATAAATAAATAAAAAAAAACCACACAAAAACCCAACTAAAACATTTCTGGATTTTACAGAGGGTTCCTGCTGCAACCAAGGAACAAGGGATTCAGGATCATAGTGACATAGGAGAAAGGAGGTAGCATGGATGCAAAGGGTGGGAGGGAGCCATGCTCACAGGGAAGAACATGTGCCCTGGTAGGAAATTAGCACACAGTAGCTCTGCCTGGGCTTTTATAATACAGGTCCTACAAAATGCTACCATCCAGCAGCTCTCTGAATTTGTTCTAATAGAGGCATAAATCTTTTTTCATGGGACAATATCTTTGCTGCATATAGTCTTTCAAATGTATAGCATATCTGAAGTGCAAAATGGCCTGTACACCGTGAAATGAAGCTATGCTAAACTAGTAAGACAAAAATTCAGCAAAGCAGAAGGACAACAGAATTAGTAATTATGCAAAATACACAGAAATAATATCAGATGTAGCAGCAATCCCAGACAGTAACTGTGGTTGATAACCTGTAACAGTGACTTGTTGGCAGAGAAATAATTACTCTGACAGTAGCAGAGCAGACTAAATCCTAGAATCATAACTTAATCAAATACTTTAGAACATAATACATCATAATAAACAAATATGGAATCACTACAACAAATGATCTTGTTCAAATGGCACCTTCCTACTCAATTTTTCCACTCTCTGCTTTGTAGTCCAGGTCTACTCTCTTTACTTGAATGGCAAAACCATACATTTTTACATCGCATTAGCCTTAAGAGCCCATGAGAAAATGAGACAAGTTTTCTCTCAACAAGCATTGGCAGGCTTATGAACTGTGTGGCAGGTACAGAGAATAAATAAGAAAAGCAAATCTAATATCTCCATCTCAGTATCAGCTGCATTCTGCAGTTAGTCAATGCAGTCAGGTCACAAAAATAATAGTTCCACTTACTGTGGGCTGGGCAGGAGACTGCCCAGTACAAGAAGTCCTGGATTGTAATGGAACTTTATTGAAAGGGATAAATCTTTCCTTTCTATTGGAGGTGTATATATTTGTGAATCATTTTGGCATGAAAAGAGCAGGACTGTAGAGAGCTGTATCTGTTTTTCAGATCCTCAACATAGATTTCCTAGGGCAGAGCTGACTCTAAGAGTTAGTATCAGTCTGTGTAACCTCAGACATGCAGCTATATTAGCAACATCTAAACTAACATTACATTATGACCTAGGTTTAAGCATTTCCTCCATAAACTCTGGTTAGTTTTAGCTTGGCATGCATCTAACCAACAATGAAGACAATAATCTGAATTTAGGGCTCGTCATGCATATGAGTACTCCAGTGGTTTATTAGATTTAGATGATAAAACTCATTTGTTTAGCTGGTAATACTTTTCTCAAGCACAGACATTTTTACTGTGATTGATAATCTGGGGTCTATGGATAATTTGAGTCATTAGTGTATAATGAAGACTCTCAGAGAACATAAATTATACACTATAGGACATTATCGTTATTATTTATGAATAAGTTGAGAGTAGGTGTGGAGAGAACAGAAATTTTGAAAGTAATTTCCAAAAAAACCTGCTGTGAACATATATTTGGTAAGTTTAGGTAAGACCATAAAATAAGATAATGTTAAGTGGATTTGACAGAGTTATATAAAATGTAATTTTTTTAAAAGAAACAATTGGCATTTTCAGTAGGCATTTAAAAAGAATTTAAAATCCCTTAAGAGGTGACCACTGAAGTTCTTCTTGTGCATGAAAGGGCCCAACATAACAACACAGGACCTGTCATTTGTATACAATACTGACCAGTCTTTATAAATGTTCTTCCAAATCCTTTCTGGTTTTGCTGTCCAAATTTCTTAACAGAAAGCACAACTGAAGCTATGCTCTTCCTTGTGTAGGGGCAGTACTATCTCACACAAAATTAACAATGTAAAATCTCACTTGATAGGACTTTTCACCAAAGCTCCAGATAATTTTTTCAGTGTATACTTAGAGTTTGACTGTAATACTTCACCTTTTGTCCTCTAGAAAAGTTGTTAGCTGCTGGGAGTTTTTTTTTTTTTTTTCCTTTGGGTTTTCTCCATTGTCTTTCACAGAATCTTTCAGAATTCTTTGTCTTTCAAACAGACCTTGTTCAAGGAGAACTTTAGAAACCTGATCATAGCTGCAGCTAAAGTGATGCAGAAATCCCCTCAAGCTGTCTGCAGGGTTCTTCTGTTAGCAACCTGGATGTTGGTCCTCTCCAGAGAGACTTCTAACAGAGTTTTAGACAACTCACACAAGTTCAAAGGGAAAAGCTCTCTGCACAGGATAATGTTTACTTAGGGAATAAGCACTCCTTTGTCACACTGGGACCCAGCATTTCAGAAGCAGATATATTCCATTAGGACAGGTTTTTTTCTGTTGTAATTTTTCTGAGTGTACACAGCACAACTACAGTTCTTAATTTCCATGTGGATGAATTATTTAGAGGCCACTGAAGAGGGAGAAAACCAAACCAAAACAAAATAGATGCTATTGAAATATTTTATGATTTAACATGTTTATTTAGTCATGATTTGAAATATTTAAGGCGTAAGGTATTTCTACTCAATCTTTAGTGCCTAATATGCTGCTGACATTACAGGTCACAGTATCAGTACTAAATCAAAACTACCTTAACAACAACATACAGAGAATAAAGATCACTTCTTAAGCTAATAAATATAGAAGACTAAAATATTTCAGAAAAAAAATACTAAGCTTTATGAACAAACAGAGAGCAACAGGCAGAACAAATTAAATTTAACATGGACAGGTGTGGACAAGCAAAAAAACCAACTAAGGCAGCAAACATGGATTTCCTGTGGTCAAACAGAGGAGAGTTGGTTACATATAAAATTGGGACAAAATTTATACAGAATATACAACACTATCAGTAAAAAGATCTCTAGAAATATCTAATATAGAGAATAGACAACAGAAATAATAATAAAAAAGAAATATGCTTAAAAAATCTACTTTATCTATATTGCCCTAGATTCTCAATAAAATGCATGTTTATTCAATCCATCTACACTGAGCAGGAATTTTAATATAAGAAGTGTAAATAAGACCTTCAACAGTTTCTAGTCAAAGCCTAATAAATTTTATTCACGTTAAAATATTTACACTTCATTAGTTTATTATACCCAACATAATAGCTTAAAGATGGAAAATTCTATTTTCTAGTAAGAGTTCTGAGGGTGATATATTGGAAAAAGAACACTAATGATGCTGACAGCAGTCCTTGTCAGAATCAGACCTGTTGTACAGGTCAGTAATCAGCTTAGAAATTCAGCCTCCTAAGAAGATCCGTATTGGCCAACTGTGGAGAAGTTCTGTCCAAGTCCTGTGACAGATGGCCAGGAACTGAAGAGAACCTTGCCTCAGAAAAGACTCTGAACAGCTGAGATTCCTGGAAAAGAAGCCCAAATTATTTGGAAGATAATTTAAACATAATTATATGGGAACAGATCAAGGAGTGACATGAATTATTACCAAAAAAGTAGTTAAAAGAAGCAGGTGAAGGAAGAGGGGAGAATTTTGTTTCTCCTGCTGCATTACCATCCATGCACAGTTAATAAACGACTTATTATTTTATTATAATAAGTTATAAATTATTAACTATGTGTTACATAATTGCACATTATATATGCAATAATCTTTTATAAACTGGTTTTGTGTCTCCGAAATATAATAAAATTGTCCTAGGACTACCTTTCTGAATGAATGTAACCTCAGTCTAGTAAGGAGGATGTCACTAATGCTGTGCTGTCCAAAAGAAGTACAAAATGCTATTGAAAAGAAATATGCCTCTTAAAGTCTGTATTTGGAGTAGGGTTCAAGGACCACCCAGAAGTCAGATGTCTGTTAAAGGCTACTTATCTTAGCTACCTCTGTAATCCATTGAATCAGATATGCACTTCAAGATGGTGATTCTTGTATCCCATGTTTGATTGGAAGAACAATGTCTCCTCTCCCAGAAGCACTGTACTGGCTAATTGGGTTAGACTAGATATCTGCTTTTTAGGAAAATAAATATAAGGTAGGCAAAAGCCCAATGGCAAAGAATGTTCTGTTCATATTTGTAAGTTTCGTTCCTCTTGTAGAAAGTTTACAAACCAAACCTAGGTATCCCTGTTTTGAAACGTATTTGGTTGGTTTTGGTACATCTTACCTCAAAAAATGCCTCTTCTCCAAAGCTCAAGTCAAAGGTATTCCAAAAATTCCTGTAAATGCACACACACATTTCAAACCTGTTACAATCTGGTATTCAGAAAGTCAGAGTTTGCTGTTTATTTTCCATGCTTCTTGGACAGCCCTCAAAGCACTCTTGACATAACTTGACATCCAGAAAGCGTATATTCCTTTACTAGAAAAATACTGGGGTTTGTGCAGGGAGCCTGAAAAATACACCAATTGGTAAAGATTATTTTCTCATTAATTTAATGACACAAAAAAACAAAAAAAATTTACTGTTGTTTCCATACAACAGAACATTCATTATGTTCTTGCTGATAAGAAAAAATAGTATTTCGAATTTTCAGTGTGATTTCGTTTAATCTCAGGAATTATATACATCTTTATCTACAGAATTTGGAAAAACTATCAATCATTCTGTTTTAATTTTATAACAGAAATAAATTTAATTTTTAAACATATTTTTCCTCAACTCCAACTGTTGAATTATGATGAAAATATTGGAAGACCTGAAAAGAAAAAAAAAAAATCCCATTGCAATTTCCAGGTGCCATTAGCCTGATGGAGAACATTTCAATACCCACATGTTTTTAGCAAGAATTACTGCATTTTCATTGTCAGATAATAAGAATTCCAACCTACTGTAGATGAACTTTTAATAACAATGCCACCATATTGCTTCCAGAAACATTGGTTTCTCTAGATATCAAATGACTTTTAAAGTCAGATTTTATCATAATTCGAAAAAATTGTAACACAAAAAAGGTAATTTACAAAACCACAATGCTTGAATTTCTGTTTCTAATTAAAATCTGTCTTGCATTTAATAGTGCACTATACAGACTGGTTTTGAGCTAGTCAAACACAGCTGAACACATCTGAACACATCATTACACATCTGAATATGTATATAATGGAAATGTGGCAATCAGAGGCAAATAGTTCTTCAAAATCTTATAAATAGCAAGTTTAAATATATCAACAGATGTGTTGAGGAGTTGGGATTTTTTTATAAAGTAATGCTGAAAATTAAAAAGAAGAATTAATGTATGACTTGCAGAGTATTTACAGTTAATTACATTGGTATTGGTTCATTGGCTTTTTAAAGTTATTTACTAGATCTCCAAACTGCCCTTTATTTATAGTATATAACAAAATACTTGGAAGTGTTGTTGAGATTTTCATTTGTTTTAATTTTATGGCAATGAAATATCTAAAATCATTGCATTTCTGCAGCTGGAATAGTTCTAATGCTTACAGAGACTTGTGCTTAATGAAACAGTAACTGGCATTGTACTCTCCATGCAAGATGCTAGAATGAGTTTTTTTGAACACCACTTCAGAAACACAGAGTCCTGTATTTATTATTAAAGCTCTGTGGCCAAAACCTAACTCAAAGGAACTCATGAATCTATCACACCAGATACCTGTTTATTGCCATTGTGTCGATACTATATGTCTTCTGCTAAAATGACTGCTGTACTTGTTTATATAGGAAACCAAGTTTTCTTTATTTACTTAATCTATAGATGTAATCTTACAATAGACACAGAAAGTGACAGTGGTTAGTGCTACATTCACCAAGGCATAAACTGAAATAAAATTAATTTTTAGATTTTTAAAAATCTGTTGTATTTCATAGTTAAGATATTTTATTCTAGTCACAAAATCACTATATAATTTCCCAAATTATAATATTGTTATAGTCATTTACAATGCTTACTTTGTAAAACTTGATTCATATGACAAAAAATTTGTTATGGTGCTTTTATAGCAGCAACAGCTGTAGAATTAATGCTTAACTCAAGACTAGACAACAACAATTTTTGAGCAGGTTTTATATGGAAGGACCAAATCTCACTTGCAAAATAATTATTAGACAACAGAGAACATTAGAAAGAAGAGGGTAGCCCCAGGAAGACAAATGTTTTTTAAAATGCCTTGTGGAGGAACAGCATATTATGCTATGGCATATAAATAGTATTGCATATTTATCTTATCAAAAGCTTGAGAAGGGATTTGGCTGGTGTGTGTAAGTACCATAATGAGAAGAAAATACAGAATCTTTAAGGAAGCAGAGAAAAGCTTCACATACATCATTTGACTAGATGTTTGGAACATTCCTAAATCTGAAGGGTTAATTAATATACTAATCGTTTAATGCATTCAGGATCTTTCTTCACCTAACCTGTCCTGTTAGAGAGAACCATCCTTCCTCCTCCAAGATGACCTAAAATCAGGGGCTTGTCTACCAAGACAAAGATTATGTCCTTTCTATGAAAAAATCAGACAACCAAGATCCTAGGCCCAGAATTATCTCATGACTTTTTAAAAACAAAGTTTTTTAAAAAAATATTATAACTATTATTTCAATCAATTATTTCAACTATTTCATTACGTTGATTTGAGGGGTTTCATACTGAAAGCAGCACATTTTTTCTTGGAGTGTCACACTTCTAAAGAACTGCAGTAAGGCAATGCAATCCAGCAAGCAGGCTTAGTTTCTTCAGTCAGGAGATATAAACACAACTGTTTCTGATTTCAAATCTTGCCATATGGGAGTAAGTGAATCAAGCTGAAGACACTCTGCAGGGAACAACATTTTAAGTATTCTGTTAAAACATTAAGGTAACCTCACTCAAAAAGCTAAGTCGAATACTAGTGTTAGTTCAGTGATAACAATTACTATTAAATTTTATCACAGTACAGTTATAGAACATACAAGAGTCTAGTAGAACAATGATACTGCATTTTAAAAAATCCAGACATTTATTTCACCACATCGTAGGTTTGTCTTTAGTACTTACATTCCTTAGGAATATGAATGTCATTGATTTCAAGTGGTGTTTTTGCTTCTAAATCATTTCAATGCTTCCAAAAATCTCACTCCCTAGATAAGTGTCTTAAATATACATCTCATGTTTTCGATAATTATTCCACCCAAAGAGCTCCTGAAGATTGAATCTCACTTGTATAACAGCTGCCAGTGCAGTTGCTTTTGCTTCTGCAATATAACATGATTATATTCTATTTTACTCTGAAGTCAAAACACACTTTAGATGTCTAAAAAGTGAAAAATCCTAGGTTCTCATGTCAAGGGTTTTATTTAACTCAAATAAACCTGGAATAAATGTATTACACACAGCAAAACTAAAATCAGACATTCTGTATATGATAAAACTATAATTATCTGTTGTTGGTTTTTTGTGTTTTTTTTTTTAATCAACATGTTTGATTCAAAACTCAGTCATAAAGAAATTATGAATCTGATTATTAAACTTTTGGCAGATTTTACAAGCTCCCATTTCCACTGGCATGTTTAATAGTACTCTTTAGCCTTAACAGAAACTTAATTGATTCCCATAAGACCTAATTTGAGCAGCTCCAAGTAACTGTAATAAATAGACACTCTAAATGAATTTTCTAAATTTTTCAGTGCAATCCCTCTTTCCTAGACCATTACATTGTTGAAAAGTGCATTTGTGCAAGAAGTTAGCTGAATTCTGCTGATACAGCAGGAAAAAAATTAAGGAATCCCTACTCCCTCCTAAATGCACATCCACCCCACTCCCTGTCTAAATACACATCTCCCCCCTTAACTATACTTAAGCAGGGAATAAACCAATGAATATGATTACTCAATTAAGAATATCCCTTAATTAGAGTATGTATTTTACCTAATGTGTAGTTTAACAGCTTTGTTATTAATCATGTCTTAATGTAAACACTAGGAGCTGCTGCTACTTACTAATGTTCCTTACAAAAGTCCCTGTGGGAATCACCACCTCATTTCATTAAAAATCCTGCCTGCTGTTAATTGCTCTTAGGAAAACATCAGCAAATTAACTATGTTTTAAGAGACAGAGATGTAAGCTTATATGCTTGTGTGGCTGATTGCTGAGGACTAACAATGTTCCTGATAATCCTCTGTAGTTGCAGTGCACTGTGACAGTTGGCAGCACTGGTCTGTTTTAATCAGTAACAGCTGATATTACAGAGATTTTAAAAAAATCAGTTTGTAAACCATAGTGTTTATCATGGCAGCTAAATAGCAGTATCATTCTGGGTCATGGACAATTAATTTTTAAGTTGTAATGAATCTTTTGTGAGAAAGACATTATGCTTTCTAGCAGGGATGGCTGATGAATATTAACTTAGCAAATATTAAAATCCAGGATTTTTTTCTTTGATAGTTACATAAGTAGGACACCTTGCTGTTTAAATCAAGAGTTCCATAATACAAAGAGGTATGTAACTTTGTGTAAATTGTAAAAAAATGCAGTTAAAAGTGTGTAATAAAGAAAAGATCAATTAATTTATTGACATTGTGATTGTCATTAAACTTATTCATTAAACCTGTCATTAAACTTTATCTCAAAAATAATAATTAAAAAATAATTTAAAAAAAAAATAAAAAAAACAACTTAATGGGTAAGCAAGGATTGCAAAACTGAAAATGCCAGGACTGTTTATTTCAAAAAAGATAAATTGAAGCCCACTTTCTCTGTTTCAAAATCAGAAAATAGACACTAAGAGGTATAAACACTTAGGTAGATTAAACTGTCCTCTTTGTCTCATTAGGTAAGAACAAGGTAATACTCAAAACTAGATGAAAGCTATAGTACAGCACAAAAAATAGACTTTAAGAAGCATTGCCATTAAACACAGGACTATTCAATTATTTTAAAACTATTAGAATTTGAATGAATCACAAGAAGATTCAGTTATGCAGTTACGGTAGTGCTGACAAAGAAAAGACTTAGGGTGGATGTAAAACTGGATATAAATATTGGTTCCTGTGAGGCTAAAAACAATTGCTACTCGTTAGGCATTAGGATAAAACAAGCAGTTCTCTTAATTATTATGTTGAATGTTCTACTAACACATCTGTGGCTGCACTTGATGGTCTTCTGGTCTCCAGATCTCATGCAGCACAGGCATTCTCTCAATTATAGCTGAACTGGAAAGAAAGAAAGAAAAAAAAAAAACAAAATGAAGTATCAGCTAAATTATGCATCTTAGATATGAAAATTGTTCTGGAGCTGCATTAGATCACATTTTTTATGTTGTAATACTGACCTTGAAACATATTCCTCAGTTAATAAGTCCTGCAGACTTCATTTAAACCAAAAATGTACAATTAAGCAGCAGCAAGGGATGGGCTGAAAACAAATATAGTGTTTAAATTTATGTATTTATATTTATATATTTATATGTTTATATATATTTATTTATATATTATATATTTATATATATAAATATATATATAAAAATATATAAAATAATATAATAATATAAAATATATTTAAAAATATATAAAAATATATAAATTTATAAATTTATAGTTTATAAAAGAGTTTATAAAAATATATATATATTTTATATATTTATATATTTATTTATATGTTTATATATTTATATGTATATATTTATATGCTTAATTACGTTAGTACATATACTGAACTATCTAAACTGGAAATTTTGGACTGTTCTGTGTCTAAACAATTGTTCAATTTTAAAAAAAAATTTAAAAAAAAAATATTTAACTACCTATGTATAAATTAATTTTTAAAAGCATTTTGTAATATTGTAAGTGAATACAAAGTACCCACTTTCTGTTATTAAATCAATAGGAGCTAACTTATAATAGAGAAAAAAAAGACTAGATCTTCATAGACATGCTTGCATTAATTTACACATTTTATAGAGTCAAAAGTTTTTTCTTGCAAGGAGAACTTGACTAAGCTATACTATTTCCAGGTTGATCTGACTGCTGCAACAAAAGCTTACAAAACTACAGAGTTTAATGTATACCAGAAACAGTTGGAAATGTGCAGTAAGTATTCCAGTGTAAAGCATTACTGAAATATGAGTGAACAAAATTCCATTTATCCTGCAAAATAACCTCTTTTTCACTGTTGTACTACTCAGCTTTTCATTTCACTGCCCCAGCAGCAAGTGGGGCTGATACTAAGGAAACATGGAGAAAAGGGAATAAGTGAATGGGAATCATGATTCTGGCAGATGTTGTAGTACCCCAATGATTCTACTGTACCAGAGCTCAATGAGAAGCATGCACAACCCAGCCAGAAATGTCATTGCTCTCAATTAGAATCCAAGAGGCCTACCCTATACCCTTTCCTGCTGCAGTCACTTCTTTCACACTTTACAGACTATTCTCCCCTTTTACTGACTTTAGCAAGTGAGAACAGCCAATTGCAAACACAACTTGCCAGTCATGGACTTCTAACATGGCAGCTCTCTGTTTGGGACTCAAGGAATGAACAAAATTGCCTTACATCACACTTGCAATAACTTAGATGATTATGTGGTACTGAATAGGAACATGCTAAATAAACCCTATGTGGTTTATCATGTTTAAGTGAATTACTCATTAATATATGTATATTTCAAATATGAAGGCTAAACATGTTCTTTTGTCTGTGTTAAAATCAGTATTCAAGCATGTAAAGGAAACAGTATCATCTAACTGAAAACTATTTTGGCTGAGAGAACATTCTTATAAAAGATCTGTGCTATGATACTATGTTCAATTCTGATCAATTCACAGCTCCAGCTATTAGAAGAAAAATGCAGATGAAACAACATTTGTTGCAAATGAGAGAATAAAGGCTCCCTTGAAAATTTTGCCTTGTTCCAGATGACTTGCTATATATTTATTTTTAGAAACAGTCCTAAAACCCTTTGAAGGTAATAAATCCTGTTTTCCAGTTTTGCTAGTCCTTATTGTTATAGAAAAACCATAAAATGCTCTTTAGCTTGCTGAGTGAAAAGAGGTTCTGAGATGACTAGAAGAGAAGACTGGGAATGTGTCATTCTTCAAACTTCAAACAAATAATTCACAGATTATTTCAAATCAGTTAAAATACTGCTTCATATAAACTGAGCAGTTTCCCACATTTCTGCTGTATGTAAACCAGGTGCTATGAGCCACTTGTAAAGATCAAACCATATTCCGAAAGCAGAGATTTTGTGGAAGTGTTTAAAAGTCTTTGTGGACTTGGTAGTGTTAGGCTAATGGCTGGACTTATGGGTCTTTTCAGAAGTAAATGATTCCATGAAAACCATAAAAAGTGAAGCTACAACTCCAACCCATCAATAAATGGCTCAGATTACAAAGTGAAAAAATCTCCAGTCCAGCCTTTCTGAAAACCTTTCCTCAAGTAGTACACTCCCCAAACCAACACCACCATCCTACTAACTGTTAGGAAAATGATGACAGTTTCATGTACTGTAATGAAGATTAACAAGGGCATAGCAGATACAAACCTACTGTGCAGTCCTACTGATCCTGCTAGGAATGAAGGAAAAACTTGCTGACAGTGCAGAAATTCTACACAGTCACCTGTACACAAAGTCAGTGGTGTTTGCAGAGGACTTCTCCTGTTGTTGCAGATGGAAGGAGGGAAAGAATAAATTCCTGAATATAAGCTGCATCAAAAAGCTGTAATGGACTTGGCTAGTTTTAAAACAATGCAGGGAACTGGGTTTATACAACATACTATGTGGGTTGAAGCAATGCAACCTGACAGGGTAATAGAGTTTTCTGGCATGGACACTGAATGAGCAGGTTTAGTGCCTGTTTCACAGTTGAAACAAGTTAGACACTCTGTAGAAGAAAAATACTGTGGTCAGTTAGAAAGAACATCAAGGACAATATTCAGTGCATTTTCACTACAAAAATCTGAAAATGCTGATGGATTTTGTGTCAAAGAAAAACTATAAGAAATTTGAGCATACACATGGATGCCAGAGTATATTTTTGATTCATCATCATGTTTGGGCTACTGTATAGGCCAAGGAGGTTGCTAAGATGATTCTGTAACTGCCTAATTTGAAGGTAATTTAATTGTCTTGTTTGCCAGAAGGAGCCAAATGGAATAATAAATCCTCCATGGAGCTTGATATTTGGAAGCTGGGCTATCACAGAACAAGTCCAGAAAGTGATACTGCACGAGTAATTCAGAGTGTATGGAGTACGGACAGGAAAGTTTTGTTGCCTTACATGATTTTGTGGTGTATGTAATACAGTATTGTACAGTAATGGACTCCATAAAGTGCAAATAATGCAAAAAGCAATAAATATCTGAATCTAAGGTAATTTAGAGATAGTGTTAACTAGAAAGGCATCCAAATCTCCAGATTTTTTGGGGTTTTTTCTGTTTCTTTACCGAGAATAATGGCTTCATCTGCCTTATTACTTAGTACAAGCATTTCCTCAACATGAACCTTGCTGAAACCTATCTGGAACATAAAGTACAGTAAGAAGGGACACATTGACTAAAATATATACTACTTATCTTAATTTTACAGTTTAAGGTAAAGAATAGAATCTATGCAAGGTATGTCAGTGATTTCTGGGAGAATTATTTTAGGACATTGGTGGTTCACAGCATCAATATAACAGTTACAGCACCTACTATTAAAGCACATTTTGAAATAATTTGAAAGATTATTGTAAGTTTGTTTTGGGGTTTTTTTTTGAATCTTTGGTGGTTTTATATTTAGGGTTTTGTGGGGTTTTTTGTTTTATTTTTTTGTTGTTGTTGTTGTTGTTTTTTTAATGTACTGTTGTAGAACACAAGGAAAAATATTTTCCCAAGATTCCAAACATATTGGAATAATACATTATTAGTAGTACTGGATCTTCCATTAATCCTAAGAAAAATGTGGCCACAATTCATTTGGTTACAGTAGCACTGTAAGTTCCAAGATATTCCAGTTTATATATAGAGTTTATAGTTTTCAAGAAGCATGTGTTTTCTTCTACAGTATTCTGTCTGACCTCAGATAGTTCATGAACATCACAAAGTGTTGAAACTTTTGTTACAGCTTCTTGAACAGATTAGAAGTGACAATGGAATTCAGTTAACATTTCAAGTTTCAACTGTTGGTCAAAGTAAGTGTTGTTAAAAATCTCCTATCATCTCTTATGGACTCCCAGATTTGGATTAATAGAAAAATTGATCAGACACAAACATAAATTATTATGTTATAACCCCAAGACATTTTTTACATTAATTACAGAACTGCATCCCACACTACTATAACCAGACACTATCAATACTGTTTATAGAATGTTTGTTAGAGGCTGAGTGACCAAAAAATTCCCCCAAAACCCAAAGATGAGGAGCTTTTTCAGTGTATATTCAATAAGATTATCTGCAAATTGATGCTCTTGCTTATAAAACAGGGGTATTTACAGATCAGCATGTGTAGCCATGCTGCACTGCTCAGCTACGTAGAAAAAAAATAAAAATCTTACGAGTAAAGTTTACTGTTACCACTAATCTAGGATAACTCAGGTTTGCTTCCAAACCCAGGACTTTCAGTTTACTTATCCTTGGCCTTGCTCTCCCACTGTTTTCCTTGCACTGGAAGTAATTAATGATCATGTAACCAACAAAGTGAGCTGGTGCAGCTCACTGATCTGACAGAGATCCACAGATTAATGGTTTTCTAACAAATCTACAAACTGAAGAGATTAACTGCAAAGGCACATGATAAGTAGACTCAGTGCAAAGAGAAGTAATCAGCTCAATGTTATGTTCAATTAAGAGTGACATTAAACCGTGCTTTTGAGACAATAGAAACATTATAATGAAATTCTGTATTGATTGTGCCTAGTTATATACTTTGCAGAGACTGCACTGAAGTAGCACATGTAAATATGCAAAGCAGCTTTCATGCAGGTTCTGTAATCAGGATGTTGGATGAAAAAGCCAGCAATCAAACCACAGAGGGAAACTTGTGACAGTCCCCCATGAGTGTCTCCTTATATTTCTAAGGAGATACAGTGAGTACTGATGCTTCTGAAAAAAATACTCTATTAGCAAAAAAAGTCACAATAGTGACAAAGTCCAAAAGGTGTTTTTCACCACATTGATAAATGAAACAAATACATATTTTATCTCAGTCTAGCTTCTCCCAAATCCTTCTGTTTGCAGTAAAGTCTTTATGCATATGAATGCCTCAAAGGAAGTGTCCAGAGCAGAAACTTGTCTACTAAAACGACCATAAGCAGATTTTTTTACTAATTTAAGCATTCCAGAATAGACCAAACAAAACTAACCCAGTATTTTTAAGAATCTTGAAATCCTGCCACTATATTTGAAGGAACCTGGGACTTAGAATTCCTGTATGCATTGTATTTTTCACTATCTTCAATCATAATGGTAAGCAAGCAATTCCTTAGTTTAGGTCATAATGATTTTTTTAGAGCAATCTGAATCTACTGCTATGTTCTATCAAAGAAGTAGCAAGAAACACATCTGTTTTGCTGGTTCCACGGGAAAGCAGAGATCAATTTCTCAGTTAGTCTTTAGAGCTAAGTTTCACTATTAGTTCTTTTCAAACAAACACAAAACATACTCTGAGAATACAGGTGATTTCCAAACCACAGTAACATAAACATTTTTTAAATGTATTTCCTCTGACTGTTTACTACAGTTACTCTTCTCACACAGTTCACCCAGGAATCAAGTTTACACAAACCCACATTTCTGCCATTCCTAGAGCAGCTCTGTGCTAATGTGCCATCTGACTTCTCATCCAGACTGACTGGCAGATGTTGGTCAAGTGAGCAGTCAGGTTTTGTTCTTCCATTCATCACAGAAACCTGGTAAGAGTGTACAAGGTTTCTTTCCAAACATCAATATTCCCTACCCACAGCATACACTTCATGGCTGTTGGATACATAGATTTTCTTCTGATAAAAATATAACAGGAAGGAGAGCTGGAACGCAAAGAGACCAGGTTGTCCTGCACATTCCCTGATTACATTTAGCCAGTGTGCTCTTTTTATCTAGCAGTGAAACTTATTTTCAAAAAAATCATATTAAGTAAAAATCATTTGCCTTCTGCTATTGCAGCATTTAGCTGAACTACACTAGCAGAGATGCATACCCTTTCTCAAGGACATCATGCACTGATAGAAAAAGCCATGACAACCAGGTCTCAGTAAAAGTAGGGTAATAAAACAGTCATTGCACATAGATCATATGGGCATATCTGTGATTAGGCTTATGTAAACAAGATCAAATTCTATTGTACTGACATTCATGGCAACTTCTCATTTTATCTTCTTTGTAACTCACTGAGACATAGAACGTGCTTTATGACTTCAGTTACAGAATCAATTTTTCTTCCCAATGCATGTCACACATTTGTCCTCATAAAAAATAAAGAAGTGTTATGGGAAGTGAAATGCCTCCCAGAAAACCAGGAAAACCTATGAGGAGCTGAAACCAGCAATAACTGAAAAATTGAGATACACTTTAATGGGAGAGCTTAAAGTCTTCTGTATCTTAAATTCTTGTGTAAACTCCTGTGTTTACCCAAAACTTGCCTCCATTGAGTAAAAACTGTGATATTACACAGTCTGCAGTATCTTGCATAAGCTACAGCAGCCTAGCAGCTCGCCAACATAGCAGTTGAAACAGCAGGTTCCAAGTCATTCAGTCATGAAATCTCAGTTTATGTTTTACTCCAGAAATTCCTGGAGTAGCAAAATTGTATGTGTTAATGGCAAAATAAGAGAGATGTTGTATTGACCTCTTCTTATTGGAATCTAGTCCACTACACTATCTGCTGCACTTCATATGACTCTGAAGTTGTATTGTGGACTCCACAATAATAAAACTAGAAGGTGAGTTTGCAAAGGTAACATCACCTGATTCGAATCACAAAAAAAAGGTGTAAATTGAATTGAGGTCAGACATTTATTGCTGGGAAAATGTTCTCAGGGGACAATTAGTATTGACAAAAATCACTGTCTGGAATAACCAAATTAGTCCTGACCAATCCTAAAGAAGAAAAAGCAGAGAAGAAAAAAGACATTGATATTCTAATTCAACATTTCGTAAATTATCTGGGGAACCATGCTGAGGAAGCTTCCATATTGAATTCAAGCCACACCAGAGAAATGTGCAGCTCAGCTTCAATTATTTTAAGTGTAATTAATATAGTTTGAAGCTTCTAGTGTCTGAAGGAATTAGAAAGCCAAAACAGAAAAGAAATTTAATTTTTAATGTTTTGTATTATGTTATGTATTTAGGTTGACTGAACACACATTTAATGCTGTCATAAAAAAAAATCAAAACTGAAGTAAGAAGAGAGAAGGTCACTTCCCACCTGAAATGCGAAGAAAATGATGGGTAAACAGGTCAGGTTAACAAATACTGGATGAATTTACATAGCTACTGTCTTGTTCTACTAGGGGCTCCATGCTGGGAATTTCAGATGTTGAAAGCTGTTTCACAGCTCAGCAAATACCAAAGACTCTGCTCAGATGGAGAGTTCACCTCTGCAGCAAAGCTAATTAATGATATTAATAAAAAGACATGGCTGTAAATCTCCTAGGACACAGTAGTAAAGTGGTTTTGGATATAAATATCCACAGCTCTTCCACTCGCTTTTCTCCTTTTCAAAACTTCTAATGTAGAACCATTGCAGAACTGGTTAAAAATATTTCTGAGTCCTTCCATCCTTATTGTTGATTGCAAATTTTTGAAAGCTGATAAGGAGTTGGTCACAATGGTAATTAATTATATTTTTCCTAAACCTAAGGAAAAAAACCAACAACATTCTTTTCAAGAATTCTATATTTTTCCAGTTTTCTCCCTTTTTGCAGAATATTTGTTTTAATTTTGCACCAAGGACAAACCCAGAATAACTGGAAAGCATTAACTGTTCAAAAATGGGCTATTTGCAGATGAAGTGGAAAGGGAGATTACACTTTTTTTTTTTTTTTTTTTTTAAGGACAAAACAACAAACCAAGATCTTTTTTATAGTGACAAAGTTGAAGGAAAAACCCTAGTACACTGAAAGTGATCCACTTGAGAGGAAAACAGAAGTATATGTATTCATGTGCATGGATAATGAAAAGAGTAAAAGCCATTAGAGATTTATCATAGGAAAAACAAGATATAACTAAGAAAATATTAACATCTCAGTTCTGTCTCTCAGCAGTTATCAGTGAGCAGAGATCTGAATGCTTGCATAGGTGACTGCAAAGCAGAAACTCTCTGGTGCAGCAAGAAATGCAGATGTGCTGCATACTTGTTGGAAATAGAGGTGCTGAAGGTACAAGATGCATAACCCCATGTTGTATACTGGTAAGATTATAAGAACTAAGTGGTTCCCTGTAAGACACCAATGAAGCAATTGCTGTTAGGAGGGTTAGGATAGTGGTATAAAAGGATGTTCAATAACCAGGAAGGGCTATCAAGGTATTATATGGCACACCACCAGATGAGAAGGGCAAGAGATAAAGAGTTCATCTATACTAGAAACTAAAATTGGTTATGGGCTTTTCTTTGCCCTATCCTTAACATTAAATTATCTTACAATTCAAAGCAGAATATCCACATAAAACTAGCACAAAGGTATCTAGTAGGAGAAAAGAAGAAACTTGTGGAAGTCTATTTAGCTGCCTACAATTATTTTAAACAGATGATTAAAACCAGTCATCTTCTTGATTATTTCTGATCGTCCATTATATGGTTCAAAATTAATATTGATTATTATGGTCTTCAAACACAAATATAAGAAGAACTTTTCTTCACAAACTACTGTTGTTCTTATTTATTGCAAATTTGGAAAAAAAAAAAGCCCAAACTATTAAAATAATATTGTTTTCAGATTTTTTTTCTTTGACTTCTTTTCCTACCTTTTTAGCATACTTTGACTTGTGTTGGAAACACAATATATAAAATAACTCACCAAACTATGTACAGAGGAGAAATCTTGGGTGGAATGAAAGAAATAAAAGATCTGCACTGAGTACAGGGGAAAAAAGAACAAAAAAAGCAGACAAACAAACAAAGCAAAATAAAAAAAACCCCACAAAACCAAAAAAAACATAGCAGTGAAAATGAAGTGAAAATCCATAAATCATTGTTAAAGATCTCTCTGTTAGCACTGTGAAAATAGCAGCATCATCTCATCTCAGTTAACAATTCTTCAACTTTTAAGCATTTCTTTTGTATTTTTATTTTCTCCAGAATTTCCTTCCAAGTCTTGAGTATGTAGCATGTACATTTGTAGGTAAAAGTAACACATACCTGCTGAAAGCATAGCAGTCTAATCAATTGCCTTGCCTACAAAAAAAAAAAAAATAATCTTAAAACAGTGTGATTCATACATACCCTGAGGAAAAACTAAATACCCATCCAAAACTGATGTAAGACATTCTTATTGGATCATAATATGCAAGCACACAACAATCCTGGCTTTAATCAAATGTTTATCAAATGTTAATCAAATGTTTGTAAACAAGCAAAATTTGATTAAATCTTCTGAAAGCTGGAGGTGAAAATTTTTTATTTCACTATACACTTGTAAACATTTTCTTTCTAGCTCTTTGCTATTGCCATTTCAGCTTCAGAGCTGGAAAAGTCATGTGATTTCCAATGCAACAACTGTCAGAAAAACCCACCATAATTTGTGCCAAAAAACCCACAACAGAATAGTATTCTTTAGCTGGCTACTGATGTCAAGACGAGAAGAGCAGCATGGATGATGTCTATTTAGTTTTTTTTTAAACTTTGACTGTACCTTTAAAATTTGATGTACAAATATAATACAAGCAATAAAGCCTGTTGGGGGGCAGGACAAATGCAGGAGATCCAGAGAAAATGAAAAGATGACAGATGAGAAGGCTATGATGAATAGCAATATTATTAGAGGATGTCTTATCTATAGTGCTTATTATACAGGGATAGGAATGGCTCAAGGCCCTCAAAAAGGTTTATCAGTGGGACTAAACAACCTTTTGTTCTCCACACAGTTACAGCTTCAGCCTGCAACCATGCAGGATCCCCCCTATCTATATTCTAAATAAATATGCTGTTAGTTTCCCCATCAAAGGGTTTGCATGTGAGTTCTGTTAACATCTGTATCACATATGTAACATTTACCATTTGTTAAAAAGAGACCAGTTAAAAGAGGCTTTCCTAGGGAAAAATGTTTTGCCAGATTTTCTTTACAAGGTACAAATTCATGTCTGTCCTAGATAAGTTTTAGTTGATTTGCTAAAGTTACAATCAAAGTTCTTCAGGAATTAAAAAGTATAACTGAGAAAGGATTATTATTAGGTTCATTTTTATGCCTGACACTATGCTTACAACTATGTCAATGCAAACCTTAGCTAAAAAATTGTCAGTGAAAGGCATCCTGCTGAAAGCTACTTCTAGAATTGCAAGAGCCATGAAATCTCTAATCAACAGCTCCTGACACAGCATGCCAAATGGAGCATAAAAGCAATGGCATACAGATACATAGCTTATATAGCTAATATTCTTGATGTAGAATTACTGTTAAGCCAATGCAAACAGCTTGAGTAGTTCATATCACTGCAAGACTGCAGTCTTGCTAATAATTCAACAAGCTGTTTTAATTGCTACAGCTCAGCATAGTGTTTCAGTTCAAGGTCCCTCTAAACCCCAACCATCTAACCTGATACCTTTCCACTGAGCTACCAAATAATGAAGGGCAGGGGAGAGGTTTTGACTGATGATGCTGATCTTTTTCATAGGGAGGTTACTTAAAAACGATGCTCCTTTTCAACTTATTATGCAATGATAGATTGCAAACATCATTCAAAATAATTGGAGCCTCTTTTGTAAAACAAAATGTGCTCTGTTAGGAACAGAAGTAGCTCTCCCAGGACAGCTGCTGGGGGACCATCTTATGTTAGAGCAGTATGTTTCAGCATATGAAACAGGATTCAGAGGCAAAATGATGACAGAGATTCTTGTCTGAAACATTAATTTTTTTGGTTTGTTTTTTTCCCCCTGAGTTTAAAATAATAATATTAATAAATAATTAATAATAATAATAATAATAATAATATGGTATTTTTCTCGGAATAAAAAGCTTTGAAAGAGTTAAGTCATATTGCCATTTTAAAACTGTATTGAGGAACAGCAGAGTTGTAAGGAGTATAGCTGGATGTTCCTGGAAGCCAACTAATGATGGGGTTTCTTTATGACACCAACCTACATGAACCTATTATGATGGTTTTTAATCACATGGTGTTTGCATCACAATAACTAATGTGATTTTATAGGCTACAGTATTTGGAAAAAGTATTAGCTTAATAATTATCAGAATATCAACATAAACACATACATAAATATCCTACAAACTTGCTATAAAATTTAAAAATAAAACCAGCAACGAGTCATGCATCTCTAACTGGGGTAACATTCAGCTGACAAAAGAATTCCCTGCTTGAGAATCCTAACCCTTGCTTACACTAGAAATCATTCCTCCAAGATGATGAAAATTAAGTCAGGGTGAAGGCCATACTGAATATGTAGGTAGGTGATCTTGATTTTCTATTTCTAAAAAAAAACCAACCAACCAACCAACCAACCAAAAAAAAAAAAAAAAAAAAAAAAAAAAGAGAGAGAGAGAGAACATGAGAAGCCTGATTGTTACATAAAGAGAAGCAAAGCAAAAAACATTTTGGTAATGCTTCAGTGTGCATTTATTTAAAAACTAATTTGAAATACTGTATAGTTAGTATTTGCAGATACAACATTAGCCTAACCATTTTAAACTAATAGTAACTAATAAAATTATTAATATTTTATCATTCTTTTAGATAAGTATAACAGAACATTGAGGAACTCAAAGAAAAGAACAGAAAAACCCCGCAAACACATAGAAAATGCATCTGTCCATTAAGTAGATGTTCCTAACACAGTGACTCTTGTTCCCCGACTGGTTATTTAAACAGTGGTATTTAAAGAGTTAGTTACTGTAAGCCAGAAAACAATTATCTCTGACCCAGATACCTGCTTTTTTGATAGGGGTTAAAGAGTAACTGAGAAATTCCAAACTTTGGGTGAATCAATAGCTGGAGATGTAACAGGTTTAGAAAGATAGCCCCAAAAAATAGCATGCAATGTATTTTTTTTAAAAAGCAAGATGCCTCTGCCTTTTTTCTACTATGTACTTTTCCAAGGCACACATGATGAGAATCTGAGCTTGATATTTTTTGCAACTCTTTACACAAAGTCAAATAGATGAGTTAGATTATACCATCAAGAAAATAAAATTTAAAAAAAATAAATGAAATTTTAAAATCACCCTTAAATGTGTTTTCTTCACTGGGAAATGTTTGTAGTGGAAAAGAAGTCTAGAAGGTCACTTTACCCAATCTTAAATTCTTTCTTTCTCAGTCCCAAATGGTCTTCCAGCTGAACGCTTTATATCTCCTAAAAATCTGTCTTTAGAAAACAGAACTATTTTAACTGAAAAAGGTAACAATGACAGATGCCTAAAGAAATAAAAAACATTGTAAAATACAGTAAAGGAGTTTCTATGGTATTTTTGTTTGTGATAGCATTGAAATGACTCCTGTGTGGTTTGTTTTTTACATTAAACTGATCTCTTTTCTATGTTTACTTTCCATGAATGGTCTTTTAATGATTATTCATGAAGGGTGTGGAACTGCAGATGTAATAAATGCAATATGTAATTGTAATTTACTTTTAGAAGGCAATGTCAGTAGGAACTACAGATACATCAAGCCTAGCAACTTGGTTTTAACGATGGGCTCATGAGGAAGGCAGGTAAGTTACTCTTAGGTAAAAGACGGGGATACACTGATGATTGAATTCTTCTTATATAAACCTTCTAGATTTTTGGTACCTACTCAGCTTATAGACAAGAACAGCAGCCCAATAATTTTTAAATTAAAATTAGAAATTATTTGCAAAAGTTTTTTAGAATTAATTAAGAATAATTCCCCTACTCCACCCTTAAGTGGTGGATAATGCAGTGGAAAAGTTGGAAAGCTATGGCAAAGAGTTTACAGTAGTTTTGTAAGCATTCCAATTATAAATCTGGTGCTAGCAGTTTATCATCCCAAAACTCCATTTGGACTAACGAGACAATTGGCCATATGCAACTTCCACACATTTTTCACAAGCAAGCAATGAGAGCTAGAGTAATACTTGCTTATCTTGCAAACTTTCAGAAAGCTGAGAGATCCAAATTTCCACAGATATATGTTCTTAACTGGCAAGCAGATGACTTCTTACACCATGAATAGCATTTTCATCTCTTAGGTTTCAGTGCTATGGGGAGGTATGAAGTATTCAGGAGAATGCGAATAACTGATATTGACCATGTATACTTTATTTATTATAATATATACATTTTAGTGTACAATGGGAAGAAAGACCTAAATTCAAGAGAGATTTTGTCTGGGTTTTATTTTATCCTTTTATCCTGTGACACTTTACCAAATTCCTTTTTTTTTTTTTTCCCCTTCTTTTTTTTTCTTTAGTTTACTGTATAGTACATGCAGAAACAGAATCACAGACCAAAACAATGCATGAATAAGAACTACCAGTATCTAGATATAAATCGAATATGTATTCCAAGCCCTTTTCTAAACTGCTCATTTTGCTCTGTCCTAAAAAAATTTAAAAGTTAAATTCTTTTATTTTCAGTCCCGGACAGGCTTTGGCTATTTGATCACCATAATTTAGGAGAGACTGAAAGAGACATCATAGTGAGGAATTCTGAACTGGCTGCTTGCCAAGAAACCAATCAAGTGATCTCTCTTAAAGTCTATCACTAACCTCATTAAACAAGAGAGAAATGAGGCTGTGGCTTTCTCAACATCATTTCCTTCAGGCTTCTGAACGGCTGATGCACTGAAGGGCTAATGATGAAGAACACTAATTGTGTATCTCCCCGACATGAGCTGACAGGTCACTGGCTAGGGTCTGAGGTACTATGGATCTAAGAGAGTCAGAGAGATACATATGGCTGTGGGTTGATATATTGTCAATGACTTATATTACCTGCATGTAGTTTGCTATGTAAAAAAATTGAGGGAACTCAAGAAAATATCAACTTTCAGCCTCCTGGCCTTTACCTGGATACCAGTTACTACTGTGATGATTTGTCCTAATGGGTAGTAAACAACTATCAGTAGGTGCTGAATCACCTTAACAAGAGCCAAACAGGCTGGCAGAAGCCTTTGTTTGAAGCAGAGCCACTGGAGAAGATAAAGAAGCCCAAAGTAAGGGATAGTTATAATTCTATTCATCTGGCATTCATAGAGCTTGCTACTGCATCTCTTTTCTCCAGCGTAGCATTGTCTGATTGACTTCTGTTCTTCCCACAAAATCAAACATATATGACTTCTCTTTAAAACGTCACACATGGTGCCCAGCTTCCAAGAAGAATAAGAGAATTTATTTTTAATAGCAGCATCTAACTTACAAACTAGAGAAAAAAAATTGTCAAACAATTGTTGAATACCAAAAATATTGGAAAGAGCAACTTTTCTGAACCATATAGCACCAGATGTCTGATATAATTATCACTGCTCTCTGAACTAAAAGATATTTCAACACATAAGTTATAAAATATTAGTTCTTCTACCAACTCTAAATCTTCTGGAAAAGTTCCCTAACATATAGAGTCTTATTAATTTTTGTTATAAGTGAGGTCATAAGAAATTAAGAGTTAGTGATTTAATCAAAGAATTTCTATGATGAAAAAGGTTTTTTGTGGTTTTTTTTTTTTTTGTGACTACAATGGTCATTCCATATGGCATCCACTCACATGCTGAGGCTCTCCTTGCATAAATCAGCTTGTTCTCCACATCATTAGCAGCACTAAATCATAAGCTAATATTGTTATCAAGAGTTAAGAATTAGACAACAATTCACTTAATGTTAACATCTAAACAGCAGTCAGTGAAATTTTATCAACTTATGACATCTGTGACATATTGTGAATCATACTGAAGATTCAAAGGACTTGTGTATATGCTCCCTGAGCCATAAATTCCTGACAGGTTTCTGAATATTTTGAATATATTCAAGATGACAAGAATCTGCCTGCTAACTATGTTGGTGTCCTGAGAAGACTATGTTAAATTCAGTAAGTTACAGAGAAGCTCTCCTAAAAAGTAGTAAAATGGTTTGACCCTTCAATGGGAGTATTTCCTGCTAAGGAGAATTTTAATTTTTTTTTAATTAGACTAAAATACAGGTGAGAATTTAATTTTCTCAGCATATGTTCATCTAGTAAACATTCATAAGAAACTTAAAATTTAAGAAATATTAACGATTAAAAATGTGTGTGAATGTGTGTGCTAAATTCACTTTTTATCAATTTCCCAATATAAGCTGTGTCTCCCACTGGTAATGTGGTAGCCAGCAGAAGTTCTGTGAGAACAGGATTTGTGGCCGAGATATAGCCACCTGCAAGATATCATTTTATAAACAAGGGCTCTATATAAAGCGAGTGTGAATTGTTAATAAATGACTTCACTTTAACCATATTGGTGACTGCGTGTTGTCCTTAAGCCTCCACGGATTTTCTACAGTCACCCACTAGAACAAGGGCTGACGATTTTGAAACATCCACCAGCTGCTTGTAGAATAATTCATCACCCTCATCATCCTGATTGGGTGGTCTGTAACAGACTCCCACCAGGATATCAGCCTTGTTGGCCTTCCCCCTGATTCTGATCCAGAGGAACTCAACCTTATCGTTACTGACTTCAACTTCTACAGAGTCAAGAGACTCTCTAACATATAGAGCTACCCCTCCACCTCTCCTACCCTGCCTGTCCCTTCTGAAGAGCCTGTAGCCACCCATGGCAGCACTCCAGTCATGAGAGTCATCCCACCACATTTCCATGATAGCAACCACATCATAGCTTTCCTGCTGCACGATGGCTTCCGGCTCCTCTTGTTTGTTGCCCATGCTGCGTGCATTGGTGTACATGCACTTCAGCTGGGCTGCTGATTTGGCTCTTAACTTGGGCTGTCCACCCCTGGGCTCCTTTCTGGAGAACCTGGTTTTAACCCCATCCCTCCTCAAACCTAGTTTAAAGCCCTCCTTATCAGCCCCTCCAACTTATGGGCTAGAGTCCTGTTGCCCTTGCTAGATAGATGAAGCCCATCTGGTTTGAAGAGACTAGGTTTGATGAAATTTGACCCATGGTCAAAAAAAAACAAAGTTCTGCCGGTGGCACCAATCCCTAAGCCACCTATTGATAAGATAGGTTTTCCGGCTCCTCTCCTCATTCATCTCTGCTACTGCAGGAATTGAGGCAAACACCACCTGTGCTTCTGTCCCATCAACTAATCAACCCAACGCCTTGAAGAAAGGATGAGAATTTATGGGATTATGCTGAGCAGGTATAACCAACCAGAAGATCCCAATTATTTTGTCATGTATTTTGTATTCAATGGGATGGCCAACAAACCATTTTTGAAAAAGGAAGTCTACCCCAAGGAAAATTACTATGTATTAACATACTCATAATGTATTAACATATTAATTATCTATTAGCGTATTTAGTGCCTTGTTTTCAAAGGTAATTATGATACAGATAAGCATCCAGTGGGATCTTCTAAATACCTGCCACTGTTTTCTACTTACAAACATTTCCTCTCTGTGTGGGGCAGAAAAGGAAGTAAAAGTTGGTCAGTTGTACCTCAAAAGTGTCACCCTATCAGCTTAATTAGGAAGAATCTCTTTACTAAGACAGTAATCAGGCACTGGAACAGGCTACCCAGGGAGGTGGTGGAGTCACCATTCCTCAAACTATATAAAAACCATGTAAATGAGGCACTTCAGGACATGCTCTAATGGGCATGGTATTATAGATATAGGTATATGTATTATTTATCTTAACAGGGGGAGGACGTTGACAGTTGAATGTGGTGATCTTAGAGGTCTTTCCCATCCATGACAATTCTGTGATTCCGTGAATTAAATTAGCTGCAATGAAAGAATACAACTTGAAACACAGAAATATATGTGACATTAAAATACACAAGTAAATTAATTCCTGCAATGAATTCTACAATAATCTAGATGGGTGAAAAGTATCAGGACATATGACAAGATACTGATATATACTTAATGTGGTCTTAGAAGCCAGCACAATTAGACCTTTTACCTTATTTTCTGAAACGTGTCTTTTTCAGGGCAAACTAAACATAAATCTTGAAGGCACAGAAATATAACAGCTCAGGGTTATGCAAGTAGCAGACAACAGATTCTGAATTATAGTTCAAATTTGAAATAACTCAACCTGCTAAGCTTATGATCCCTCATGTACATACATACACCCAGAGCACCAACATATATTTTTGAATTTAAAATACTGTCTATGTAACTATATGATACTAATGTTTCATAACACTTCTTGGTTGCCAACAATCTGTTGTTCCCATCCATCTGCTATTCTGGCAGCATGCTCAGTCACAGGGTGCTTGGAAATTTTCAGTTTAGGCATCCGTGCCAGAGAAACACAAAAACTTTGAACTGACATTGTGGTACATTCAGAAAGTACCAGCTAAAAGCTATCTGGATGAGACAGCACAACATCAGGGACAAAACAGAAAGAATTTAATAACTCAAAGAAATGTCATATGTTTGCTTGAAGAAGTGAGCAAACATTGAAAAAGGGTCACTCCTAGTCAACAATAATGCTTAATGATAGTTCCCAAGGGACACATACTGGGAATAATAGAATTATTTCTTGTATTTCTTACACAGACCTCAAAAACCATCTTCTGACTTCTCTCTCACATGTGCATATATATTTGTATGTGTACATACATATAAATAACGTGTATGTACTAAGAATATACATGTGTAGCATACACATACATTATACACACATAAATACTATCCAATATGTGTGAAAAATATACATTTGCATAACTGTTCCTGACAAGTCCTCTGTGGTGTATAATAACTACTCAGGAACAAAACCCACTATGCTATGAAGTCTATAATGTCTTTTTTTTTTCCCCTTTACTTTTTTTTTTTTTTCCCATAACAAAACACATTTTCCTCACAGTTATAAAGGGGAAAAAAGTCACACAAACTGTATGGCTTTTATTAAGAGCAAATCCATCAAAACAAGTTCTGTATATTCCATATATAACCATTGCAGCTCCAACCTTGAGTCTTTCTTCAAGTAGAATTAGGAAAGTGTCTCCACCTGAGTAACAACTGCTGCAGCCACCATTACCCACAGCCTGGAAATGCTTACCAGGAAATGGGCCTTCCTGGTAAGAGGATTATCCTGCCTGATATTTATAGCTTGCCCTAGATATCTCTCCTCTTTTGTGCTCTTTGTTGATAGAGTATCTGCAACTGTGCTTCAGATATGTTAATTTGGGGCAGCGTGGGCATAATTTTATGCCAAGCAATATGGACCCAGGTAATATTTTACTAAAGTGTCCAGGAATCTCACTGAAGAACTAAAATTAAGCCATACAGAGATTAGACTATTTAATCAGATTTGAAACCTATGAAAAACTGGGAATCCCTGGCCAAACAATTAGTGTGCATTGCCATTAAACAGAAAATAAAATAATTCCAGCCAGTAAGCACATTTATACTGCTGCTTTGTTTTTATTTTTCTTGTATTTTTCCTTTTCTCTGATGTGGCAAACCCATTCCTTATAAATACTCTAAGGAAATTAGCCTAATCACGACTTCTCTCTAACCCACATTTCAATATTACTTCTAGGGAGTTAAATAGCACACACTGGATTAGTCTGAAAGTGTTACAAATATCCCAATATTGGTTTATATTTTTTGCTACCCACAAGTAAATTATTTCAGAATTACATAAGCAGGAAAATCTCACTGGGTTTTATGTTCTTTCTGTACATATATCATGAGATCCTAAAAACATCTTATCAGCTCTAAAATATTTTATCAAGCATG
Source organism: Heliangelus exortis (assembly GCF_036169615.1). Taxonomy (NCBI): domain Eukaryota; kingdom Metazoa; phylum Chordata; class Aves; order Apodiformes; family Trochilidae; genus Heliangelus; species Heliangelus exortis. The sequence continues at coordinate 19,832,924 of NC_092429.1, read as the reverse complement.
CCAAATAATTATCAGATGAATGCATTTCCCTTTAATTCCACTAAAAAGACCCAGCCTAGTTACCTCCTGAATTCTAGCCTCCACAGAAATCTGATGCAAGCTGATTTTTCACTAGTCTATAGCAAGACATTTTTACTGTATGGAATTGTCTAGGTGGAACAGCAGCCCCTCCCACATCACTTTTTTAATGAGCCCATTTCAGCATCCTAAACACATGGTCTACAAAAGCACAGATCTGGAGTGGGGAGGTACAAGCAGAAAAGGACAAAGGTGAAATGTATCTCTGCAGAGGGTCAAAAACACTGGGGAGTGCCTGGGAAGAAAGGAAGGGAGAGTGGTAGGAGAGATGAAGTTGGAAGCAGTGGCCAAGTGAATGACCACAGTACTCTCAACAGCAGACAATAAATCTCACCTTTGGCAGGTAACACTTTCCCACCTCTCAGGATCTCCAAGCGGAGGAAACAATGGCAAAGGATGGATGGCAGCTCTGTACCTCCCATTGCAGATCCCTGCCCAGTCCAGTTACTTTCTGCTCACTGCTGCTCCATCCCCCTCAAACAGGCCTTCCCAGGCTGCTTCTTTCTGGCAGTGCTCCCGCAGATAATCCAAAACAACATCAGGATCCTGCCTCAGGATCATACCCTACTACAGTCAGGGCATGCTTCCAAATTTTAGAACTGTCATTCTAAAGCATGTTAGCAAAAAATCTATTCCTGTAAGGATCAAAGTACAGATATAAAAGATAAAGTGTGGTTTACCTAGCAGATTTCTTTAATGAACTGTCAGCTATCTATGAGCAGGTCCACAGGTAACAAAAAAGGAATGTAACACAGAACCTTCACATAAGAAGCTCAGTGTATGGAAGTCTCAGTTTAACTCACCACAAAACAGTACTTAATCTATCACTCCACTAGCTTGGTGATTGCTGTCTTCATGAACTTCCAATTAAATGGTTCTCTCCTTACTGTAGAGGAAGATAAAGAATTCATCTTTTGTAAATACATTCATGAATTTTGAACACAAAAATATGTATACAGTCTGCAACTACTTTAACAAAAGCATTCAGTGTATCAAAATGAAATTCAGAACATGACTTTATCACTTTGACTACTGAAGCATTATTTTCCAGCAACAAGACTGTTTTACAGAGATTGTACATTAATGCCAGCGTGCAATGATGACAGTGTGTGGCTACACATTAAAACGCTGTAGTTCAGAAAATGTAGCTATGTTCTTCTGCAGTGTGAGAGTGAGGAAGGAGGACTGGTAGTAACTGAGAGTGACATCTAATTTCAGCAGGTTTTAGACCTTCCACCTGTCATGTGCAAGAACACAGAATTGTTTTTCTGTCCTTAAATATAAAAGATGAATCCTACATAAAACATATATATTTTAATTGCCAAGTTCATTTCACTGATTAGATTTGGATATAATAATGGATAATAATTATCAGACGGATCCATTGAAAACAATATAACAATTTGTAAACTGAGCCCTCTTTTTCCTAAAGCTACTTCAACTTGTAGGAGATACACCTGTATCTGAATCACAGAAGGAGTTGCGACCTATATCCAGAGAATCTGATGTGAAAAACTGATAGAGTTGATTGACTCCTGGTTTCAAGTTCTAGGAAGAGACTACTTTTGCCATCAGGTCTTACATTAGTGACCATTATGGTATAGCTTAAAGCTATCATAAGAGATTTTCAAGGCTTTCATCACAGTGATGGGAAAGAAAGCAGTCTTTTAAGTTAGTGCTTTAGATCCCACAATAATGATTTACAAGTGTAAAATTTTAGTCTTAAATAGCTGGACAGAATAAAAGCATTTCTACCTATATGACATTCTGGCATCCTCTACTCCTGATGCAAATTTTTGTCTTTTAACTGTTATGAAATCAGTATTTACCCTACAGGGCAGACTCATGAGTACACTTAGACAAAAGACTAAATAAAATAAGGGCTGGTTCTCTTCTGCACTATATCTGCTTGGCTCCATTGAAAATTCATGAATTTACAAACAGATCAGGCTCATGCTTTACAGTATAAAGTAGCTCAGGAAGAAGTTTCAACAGCATCATTTCCCTCTGAAAAACTCTAGGTTCCTTTAAATATAGCAAATCAGCCAAGCTTTCTGAGAGTCTATTGCCTCAGATGAAACATTGCTTATAGTAAACAAGACTGAATATCCTTACTCATCCACTTTTAAAATCTTTAATTACATGGAGAAAATAGTAAGAAGATAATAATGATAGCTTGCCTTTTCTCACTACCACCTTCAAATAGTCTGTCCTCCTTTGTTCTCAGACCATGGCTAATGTCTCAGAAATGGTTCTCATGTGACACCTCGTCATGGCTTCATTCAGTTGTCCTTGTCTTACATTAAACAGCGAAACTACTATAGAATCCAAATACATTTTTTTCTCAGACACTAGGTCTATTATTCTTTGTGTGAAATGCTGTTTGAAGCTGTAAGTAAAAATCAAATAAAAGAGAGGCAAGGAAATTACAATATTTTATAAAAATCAAATTCTTGATACTGCACCTTTACAAGTAATAGTGAAATACTGATGAGTGCTGAATACCAAAGAAACCACACAGAACAAGACTAAAGAAATAATGCTAAGAAATGTCTTGTTACATGCCTACCAGTTAAAATGTACCTTTCACAAATTAAGACCCAGCGCTATTTCCCTCAGTCATCATTTCTAATTTGGCCCACACCATAAGAAACAAACCAACCATCCTACTTAATCCATGGCTGTCAGGTTCTCTGTGTGTAATGAATTAATATTCTTAGTCCAGTTATGAGGAGTGTTTTTGCATCTCAGAGACTGTATCATAATTGATCGTACCTGTCATATTCATTAATAAAGAACCCACACCTGCCCTACAGCCATAGTAAATGTAGATCAGAGAAATCAGAGAGCCCCCACAGTATTATATGGGGGAAGAAACACAGTATTTTCTTTGCTACCATACCTATTTCCTTCTAGTAACTCTTTCAAGAGCTACCTATATTATCAAACACATGAAGTCACATCCATCTCAAGTGATGCTTGTGGAGCTGCTGACAGAGTTTTGGCTATAATAAAACTCCACCATTTTATACTGAATTAAACTGGGAATGCATTTCTCCCAGAGCTTTTCATATTCCTGCTCTACCTCAGGAAAATGACATTCTTAGCAAAAATAACTCACAGAATAAATTTCCCAGAAAACAGACAAAAAATCTCCCCTTATACACTTTCATTTCTCATTTCCTGAGAAATAAAGCCACTGGCTGCACTGGCACCTTTGATAGATGACTAGGTGAATTTTTTTGGACATTTTCCCTCTCGCTTAAACAAAACCATTTTCTCTAGACCCTATATATCAGTGAGGTAGGTTCAACCATTCAGTAATCCTGGAAACACACCAGCTGATTTCAATCCTGGAATGAAAGCAAACCAGCCCAGATGGAAACCTCAAACTGCATGCTGAAAGTCACACAGTGTTCAGGGGAAAAAAAAAGATAAGAATTAAAAAAAATCACCCAAGTTAAAGAGGAATTGCTCAAGTAAAACCTGCATTATTTCTACACAACAAATATAGAGAAAAGCCTCCTCAACCTTTAAGAGACTGTATTTTTTTTTCTTAAGTAGCATACTAATTATAGTAGGTATTTTTAAAAATATTCTACATTCCCATCAAATACCAAAATTAATAATAATTTTTAAATGAGGTATAGTTATATATACAATATTTCTCAATTCCTCAATAATTTCCTCAGCAGTATGTCTAATAATATAATTAATCTATTTCTAATCACAAGCAGTGATAAAGGCTTGTAATGACAAGTGGTATTTTATCACTGATATGGTTATGTACATTTCTGTTATAGAGGAAGTATATATTTAAATTTCTCCTGCTCCTTAGCATAAAATGGTAATGTTCTACATTTAACTTAGAAGTTAACAAGCCATTTTTGCTATAAGAAAATCAAGCCTGGTTATGTAAGCCTTGGGTTGATACTTCACTGCAAATGAAACATTTGAAATGAAAATCAGCTCAGTTATACTTGCTTTTTTTCCTGGGCCTAGAAGCAGCATAGCTGCAGCTCATCCATTCAATCACTTCTGATTTCCAGAGTTTTTTCCCAGAGGTATGTTTAAATGAGATATCTAAATGTATTATATGCCAAACAGTCCAAGTACATGCATTAACAGAACTGACTCTGGGTCCTATCGTTTCATCTGAAATCATTTCATCTGTCAGCTGAAGGACTCAGAGTAAAATGAGCAAAGCATTGTGTCATGTTACCATACACATGCACACACACACATTTAATGCAAGGAATATTGCAGTTGTTCACTTTCTCTCCTGTAGAGACACAGCCCAAGGCAGAGGCTTTCCTCGGGGAATATGCTGTCATTAGGGCCTTTTCCACAGAAAGAGATTTTTCTTGTATCACAGATAAAGTTCTGCTCTTGAAACCATGTGAGGTTCAAATTAGAGGCAGTCTCATCAAAATGATTTTCGGAAGTGGAAGAGAGGAAGGAAAGATATAGTGGATGGTGTGACAGGCAGCAGCAATGTAATGTACATTTTCAAAATCTTGCTTACATAGTCTGCATTTCAGAAGCCCTTTTTTATTTTTCCATTGCCCTATTTACTTCACTGAACATTTCAGCTACTGCCACAATTTCATTGACAGCCCTGGATATGTGTGTTGTAAGCAGGACCACAGCTCCTTTTTGAACTTTCGTAGCTTAGTCACAGTGCTGCCTGGAATTAATCCAACAATGTAAATAACAAATACCTGTTATATCTTTGTGTCTGATAGACAGTATTTTCTCTAAACAGAACAAAGAGCTGTTTTGGCAAATAATACAAATTATAATAAAATTACTCTGACAAGAAGAATGAGTCACCATCCTACCAGTCTCACTTCACTCACATGAAAATGAAAAGGTTGTTACATGGACTACATGGCCATAGGACTACAGTGGGAGTACCAATTACCATGTCAGGGTATGTAATTGGTCCTAGTGAAGAAATCTTGAGGAATTTCTGGAATTTAGAAGTCCAACAGAAAAATAAATAAGGCATATATATGTCTCTAAAGTGAAGTACCTACTTAAGTAGGTTGTTGAATAGCATTTTCAGGTATGAAGAGCAGTTATCAACAGGTTGATTGAAGACTTTGCTTCAGCTCCACAGGTAAAATTAATCTCATCTAATGTTAGTCACCAAGCACTCAGGCAGCCAGTCCTCTCCAGATTCAGAAGTTTCCATTACAATCAGTGCTGAAAACTACCTCCAGCCAATGATACATTCTTCCTGTGACAGGCACCTCAGGGTGGTAGGGTACCACCTGAAGTAACTCACAGCCTCAGACATTCCCCTAGGCAGTTAGCTATGACTACATGCCCAGCTGTTAGGAACAGTGAGTTAAGTGATAAAAATCTTACATTAAATTAATTGGTTAATGATACTAAAATTATATTAAAAGGAGTTAGCAAAGTATTTGTTACATTTTCTGCTCCTCAGCTTAGCTGATTCAGTTAAAAATGTCTTTTAACACTTATCTCCTTAAAAACTTTTTACTTCTCATCTGTTGAAAGGAATATTGCATTCAATCTGGAAATTGGAGGCATTTATATTTAACACAGTAGAGGTGTTAACAGGAGGTGAAAGTGAAGAGCCAACAAGGGAAATAGAAGGATAAGACCAAGACTTACTCGGTTCTTTTAAGTTGAAGCCCTTAGTAGCTAAGGGGTTCCAACTGTCCCCTTTCACCCTCAACTTTTCAGATGAAGTAACTAGGAAGGATTGGACTTGAGTTTTTTTCCATGGATATTGTCTTAATGCCACTTTTAAAAATTGCATCTGGCTTCAGCAGCTAATTCGGTAAAAGACATCAGAAAAGTTGCAATTTAAAGCTCCTGAAAAGTACTAGGCCTCTCTTCTTAAATATCTCATTTTTTTAAATCATAAGAGTTTCAACAATCATTGCAAAAGAGTTATTTCCTGCACACTTATTTTTTGGTGTCCAGACTTGGAGCAAAAGAAATGCATCACTGCTTGCTATGCGGCCAAAACAGATGACAGATCATTCTGTACCAGTCTGGTAAAACAGGGCACAGCTGTATTTTATTGTACTTATAGCTTACTCCAGATTGTCAAAATTGGTACAGTTGACAAAACACTTGTGCTCCTCAAAATCATTCAATGTCTTGAGACATATTACTCCAGATTATTTTGAAGAAACAAAAAAATTCCTCAAAAAATTAAGATTTCCATTATGGTAAGACCATTTCAATCTCCTAGTTCTGATATTTTTTTGCATCTTTCAAAAAAGCTACTTGCATTTGCTGAAGAGACTACTAAAAAGGAGAAAAAAAAATAGACCAGTATCATGCAAAGTTTGTTTCAAACTTAGAAATCACTTTCTGGTAGTCTTGAGCTAATTCAGGATTGCATTTTATTTCCTTAACTCAGATTTAGCATTAGAACTGAATGAAGCAAGGCACAGGGAAAGATATGCACAGCATAAGCTTCCCAGACTTTTATATTTATATCAAAGGGTACTGATTTACAATTCTGAGGATGACAGTGGTGAAGAAACCAGAAAGGCTTTAAGTAAAGTGATGAGATCAGTGAGAGACCTGATTTGAGCTATCAGTTCCACCAGATAAAACCAAGGTGAATGGCCCTGTCATAAACAAACAAGCAATCCTTTACCCAACCTACTCGTAACAGTAGCAAATACGCTAATGTAAAAAAAGTAAAATAAAGGCATGCAGAGAACAGAAAAAAAACTTTTATGTCCCAGCACAGTCACAGAATGAATGTAACTGAAAAGATGGAGGACAACAAGACATATAGCAGTAAAAATGGGTGAAAACTAAGGTCTCCGTTGTACTGCATAGTGAGCCTTTACTCATATTCTAAATACAAAACCATTGCTGCCTCAGCAATGAGAGGAACAGACATCCTTTCAGTTCACAGGCAGGGGACAGCAAGTTGTAAAAGCTGTGCAGACCACATCTATACTTCTTTTTGTTTGAGGTTGGGTAGTTATTTTTTTAATCTTCTAAGCATTGTCAGTGTTAGTATTCCTAACTGTCATTTTACCAATAGTGAGGAAAAGCTTTTTGAAGAAAAAAAACCCAAACCCTCACAAGAAAAGGAAATAGAGGTGATTAAACCACGAGGCAGGAATGTCTTCAGGCCATCATACCTTGCTTAAAAAGAGAAGAGAAGGCAATAAAAATTATTTCCAGCATGCAGCCTGTGCATGCTGTTCAGCCCAGTGAGAATTTTGAGCAACGTGAGCAAAATGCTGCCTTGCACACTGTGCAGGGTTACAGTGCATCAGAGAAACCCTACCATGGCCAATTAATGGGCTTCCAGCCCTCTGCAGAAAGAAAAACTAATAATGACATTTGACCAGCTTACAGAATCACCCCTTCAACATTAAAAACTGGTCTCAAGTAATAGAGGAAAACTTGCGAAAAGATGCTTCAAGCAAAATGGGGTATCTTACTGAGGTTTCTATTTTGTATTCCCTTGAATATGTATTTTTTTTCTGACAGTTTAACTATTTGCACCCAAAACATTCCTGCTCAAGACTGTCCAGAGTCACAAAGATGGTCTTTCACCTTTGAGTCTCGGAACACCTGCATCCCTACATAAAGGGGAACTTTTTATATCATTCTCACAAAACACATAAAACCTGTACTCTTGGTCCCTAGCTACATCAGAAAAGAACATTATGAAAGCCCGGAGAGGAACTCAGCAGTGAATACTGTCACATTTGTCTAAGGTTCAGCTGACAGAACGAGCCACGGGCAGTATGGAAAACTCAGTGAATTTGTGCTGACCTTTTCACTTCAGTGCTGATGCATGAAGCTTACAGTACATGAAGATTTCTGGTGTAATTTTTCCCCACCATGACACTGAATTTGAAATGTCCTTGTATCAGTGCTTTTCAACTCATAATTTCAAGCACAAAAGAATGCACATTTTTTCTCTGTGTTCTTGGACATTAAGACTCACTCTATTAAAAGTATGTTACTATGTGTAAAAGCCATTTGCGTCTCATACTTCAGAAAATAAGGAAGTCTAAGAAAGTCTTTTTGGAGCAGATAAGCCTGACCAGGCAGATAGTGTAAGAAAGCAGTCTTATAAAAATTTACATGCCTGAGAAAAAAAAAAACAAAGGTGGACACTTGGAAGAATCTCATAATAATAACATGAATATGTCTCTATTCAGACACTTGTTTCCACAACTTATATATACGGATCTAATTAACACTGAAACAAAGCAACAGTACTTCTCTAAACGTTGGTACAGGAATAAAATAAGTAAAGACATACAGCAATACAAACATATAGTAATTACCACAGAATAATGCCTTGGAAAAACAAAGTAGTAAGATGTCCAAGAATATTTGTGCATCTCTGTGTAAATGTAAACCACACTATTACCTTTTTAAATACACATGATTAAAAGTTACACTTCTGTGAGTAATTTCTTTTTCTGGGACATGATACTGATGGAAAAAAAAATCCACAGATTTTCTTGAAAACTATGAAGAAAAAAGAAAAATTCGAACACATAATATCCTAGGCTGAGCTTTTGAACTTTGTTCAAAAAGTTACCCTTAGAGAATTTTTTTCTCTTATTTTAGAGATTTTTCTGATTTTTATTTTATTTCTCTTTTTTCTTTATTTTAGGCAAAGCTTTTCAATGAAATTTATACTAAAAAGCACAATCAATGTATGCATTTTTCAGGATACAAGGTTTTAACTCAGAATTTTATCATCTCCTACTGTAAATTCAGTAGGGTATGAGTGGTAAAGTGATTTTGCATTGTCATCCAGGATAATTAAGATACTCACCCACCAAAACTACATTCATCTGGCCAGCTCTACTGACTTTTACAATAGCTGACAAGAGCCTGGGCTGCTCCTGTGTACAATAAAAGACCCTTGTAAGGAGACTGCATTGTATTTCTTGCAGAGTGATAGGTACAACGAGGAATTTCCAAGTGCTGCATAAACACCCATTAATTAAGTCTTGCCTGGTCACTCTAGTTAGAATTCCAGTGTTTTCACATTTGTAAATTGAGATATTAAATAGCCCTAGTCCCCTTGTGTCATTTACATTCCTGTTATACAAAGAACCACAATATCTGTCTCAGCTACAAAAATGAATGGAATTGATCCAGCAAGTAGTTGTGAAATGACAAAGGACATGTAAGAAAACCTGGGTGTGGAAATCTGTGCCTAGCATTCAGCAGCACAAATAAACTTATATGCCTGATATGCACAGAGACAGTATTTATGCTGCAGGGCAGAGACAAGGTATGTTAAGGTCATACTGGTTTAGGTACAGTCCAGTGAATACACATGCAGTTTAGAGTCTTTGTCATCTTACTCCTGCCTCCCTGGAGTATTGCTTTGTCCAAATATTTGGAGAGCTGACCTTAACAAAAATGTGAGCTGAGGCTGTCACATGGATTAACCATGGAAACAGAAATCTTTTTCTGACGGATCTGAAAAAAAAACCCTCTTGCTGCCCCTGCACAAAATGTCATAATGAATGCAGGGCACGTCTCTTCTACCAGATCACCAGCCTATTCCTCCTGCTTCTTTTGACCTCTTTATTAAATCCTCTGCTTGTAGTTCAGCATACTTTCTCATACAAACACATCTTCCATTGCAAGATCAAGTTCACTGGCTGCCAGCATCTCTCTTTCTTGGTACCCTACATACCTCTGATCCTGAAGGCATGTTTAAAATCATGTGGATGGCATTCTAATCACAATAACATCAAGAAAGGAGAAAGTTAAAGTCAACGTCAAATTTCTTTCAACTAAAGGAACAACAATGAATTACTTTTGCAAATACAAATATTTTCTGTCTACAAGGAAAAAATAAAGCTCAGCAGTACATTTCCATTTGTACACTTGTACTGTCAAATCAGCCCCAGGTAGAAGTCACACAACTTTCTATCTCTTTCCCCATACACATTCAAACCCATTTCTGTAACACTGTAAAATAATTTATTCTCAGGTGGAAACAGTATGAATTAAGATTCAGTCTAAGGCACATTTTTATAGGAGAAACGTAGCCTCCATAAAATAGGCCGGGTATGATAGACAGGTTCTCAGGTAAAATAGCATAAATGGTGATGCTACAGTCAGTAATTTCAGAAATAATTCTTTTTATGAATTGGGTCTTAAAATCTCAAACTAAAAAAAGATGTACAGTCACACATGCTGACTGTATCAACACACTTGTCATCTGTCATCCTAAATGCCTGAGTCTAACAAATTGCAGAGGGAAAAAGTGCTAAGACTTTTTAAAATTAGATTTGAATTATATTAAAGGAGCTCCATGTTACCTGGCTCCTTCCTTCTGTTAATGTGTTTTATATTATCTTTCCACAATCTCAGGAGAACTGAACTTTCTATGAAGATTAATGCTACACTCACTTCATGTAGAAGATATTATTATTTCGAGCTCCAGGAATTCCCCCTGGCAAACTATATTAAATCCATGCATTGTCTCTCCAGCTATTCTGTCATGCTGGCTTTACAACTTGTGTAAATTCAGCTATGGCTGATTAGTAGGACTCCATGCCAGAACTTTCATTGAAGTATACCCCAACTTTAAAAAATGTATATATCTTGAAAGAAAGTACAGACCACTACAAACTACAATTGCTTCTTCCTATGCCACCACACTGGTTTCTATAGAAAAGCTGGAAAAGTTACCAAGTTTTATTTTGAAATAGCTTTATTTTAGAATTATGACCTTCATATCTTGACATATTATTATATTTCTTGGTGTATTAATCTGTAAAAATGTGTCCCTAAGAACATTAACATTCTTATATTCTTAGAGATGTACTTATACTTATTAAGAGAAATGTCCTTTAAAATTCTTGGAAAACAGGGTGTCATTCAGAAGTCCACCTCCCTGCAAAATGCCTGGCATGAAATCTAGCTGACTTGAGTTGAAGGTACACTGATGATATTAAATCCTTGAGCTCTGCGTTTTACCAGCTTGATGCCCAAAGTATCAAAGCTATAAATTATGAGAAAGGCCAAAGAGAATCTAGAGTCTAAAGGTCCTGATTATAATTTTCACTTACTCTTTGGAGTTAGAAGCAAGATTATGTATTTACAATTTATGGTATTTTAAAGCTACCTATTTGACTTTTAATATTATTATAATATTATAATATTATAATATTAATAGTATATTGGATTTCTTTAGATTTCTATTTGCATAATTTTATATAATTCATGTTTATTATGCAAGAGTTCAGAAAGTGCTGGTAGAAAAAACATACCACCTCTCCTTCTGTTTGTAAAAAGGAAAGCTTAGCCACTGTAAATAAATTTGGACATCCAGGTTCTGCAGATTCTAAAACAGTACTCTCACACTCTTCTCCTTTTCGCACAGTTTATTTTGTTTTGATTTTCAAGTGGTAAACAAAAAATAAATGCATAAGATCTAGTTTAACTAACCTTAAATTTACTAACTTTAACTCCTTTAAGAGTTACAGGGAGTAACACTTATTGCAGCTATGATGATTGAGGAATCACTTGGATACAGGTGAAGCAGTAGCCATCACTTAGAGCTCCACTATAGTTAAGAATAGATGCAGTTTAGTTTACTATCAATTTCATCCCAAGACTTTTTTTTTTTTTTTTTTTTTTTTTTTTTTTTTTTTTTTGTCATCCCATGTGCATACAGCCAGTCAAGCACACAGGACTGAAATCTTACAATTATGAATATTGTGCAGGCTTGTGTGTGTATTTGCACACAGCTAGCACCCTTTGCTTTTGCATTATCCTAATACCATGGGGACCTTAGCCCAGAGCACTCTAACGATACGAAGAACATCAGTAGGATTCTCTTTATTGCGTAAGGGAGTATAACCAGTCAGTCAAACCACATGCAGGGTGACAGTTCTCATTATTGCTATACCCATCATGATTACCATTGCAATAAACATCAACCCAGATTGTAGCAATCTCTGGATCCAACCAGTCACACCGAGTCCAAACCAGCCAAATATTTTTGAAAGCCAGTTAGCATTCATTGACTCTCAGATCTCACGTGTCCCTTGCTACTAGGAACATCTTCTCTAGTTGCATGTTGAGTTCCATCATGATATTAGGAATATAAATACAACAATCATTGTTACATAGGTTCAGGTAGTCACAAAGACCATTTTGGTGTAAAAACATTAGATCAAGTGCCATGCGGTTCTGGAGGGCTATTTTTGAGGTGGTCTGTAATTGTTGATTAAGTAACACTATACTCGTTTCCGTAGCATTAGCTAATTTTTCCACTTGAAAGGCTTATTTACTTAACTATAATCATGTCCATGTAATGGCACCCCCAGACCCCAGAACCCTTCCATTCTCCAGGCTATAAAGGTAGCTGCCCCTGGGTCTTGCCACTCTTCCACTGTTCCATCCAGGGTCACCCTTCCCCTTTTTATATGAGTTATCCAATGGGGCTGAATAGGAGTCTGCCTCCAAAAGGGACAAAGTGTTGGGAGGCCTAAAGTACATTGGAGATTGGGTAACCCATTCCATCAGGAGGTATATGTATTCCTGTCATTACAGGCCCATATCAAACCAGCTGGAGTATCCCTGGATGCAACAAAGCAGTCATTTGGGAATTGAGCGAATTTTTCGCTCACTGTCATATAGTTTATACTATGGTTTTGGCACAAAGAGCCCATTTTTAAAGTGATATAAACTGGCCAATAATATTTCATACAATTGTGCTGCTCTCAGTTTGAACAATTTATTACCCTTTGGCAAGACCAAAGTGATGACTGGTTTGATACAGTGCCAAAAGAAAACCCAGACCCAAATGGTATAAAACCTTATGCACCTGGCCTAAACCAGGCACAATTATGAGAAGGGGTATTTGGTTTTGGACAATCTTGTCCTGTGTCCCATTGTACACACCAGCTTGTATTAATAGGTTAGTCGTATTGCAGGATATAGGTTGGTCATCCCCAGGGTTGCAAGTCACTTATCCCCCATATGACATGGGTACATGGTAAAGTCAAGTTTTTACCTTCTTCATAGTAGGTACAAGCTGTGCTTTTGAACATAGAAAAATTAAACGGCTGATGGAGTTTTAAAGAAATCCATCCTCTATCCGGGGAAAAGGGGTCACCTATTTTAATCATGCCATGGGTTTCCCACAGCCGTAGCAAACTACCTCCTATGTCTGTGGGAGGAATTCCCATTGGAAGTGGATCTCCAACTGACTTAGGGAAAGGCAGGCAGGCAGTAATGCTAGATTCATTAAGAGCAATGGCAAACCCCTTTATCAAAATAAGGACTAAATTATCTTTCAAGCCCTGAGTGGCAAAAGGCTTTGTTTTCCCACACCAGCGCAGAGTCGGTGGTGCAAAAGTTCTCCCATATATCAGCAGTCACCTATGCAATATGAGGTACTGCTGCTACTAGGGATGCAGTGTTAGCATTAAGCCACCTATAATCTATGGTTAGTCTCCATTTACCATTAGGCTTTCAGACAGGCCACACTGGTGAATTAAAAGGGGAGAGTGTATTGACCACTATCCCTTGTTTCTTCAGCTCTAATAGAACCTCAGTCATTCCCTCTTTAGCCCACAATGGGAGGGGGTAAGGTTTTACATTTGTAACTTTACATGAAGGGAGACTGGGTGCCATCTGCAGGAGATGAAGGGTGGAGCAGGCAGCACCAAACATCCATTTATGTCCTTGATCATCAATCCACTCCTGCCTTTTTGAAACATCCAGGCCCAAGAGGTTAGTACGAAAATTTCCCAAGACTGTATCTACCATTTGCACCTTATCTTCTCCCTGTAACCACAGGGACACTTGGGCAGTCTTTTGTTTCTGAATATCTCTGAAAGCACCAGTGACCAAATTTTCTTTTTTGAAGGCAAGATGCGACAGTACTTCACAGTGGAACCCTCGAGGACAGATATTTGTGCCCCAGTATCAACAAGAGTCACAGGAGTTTTACTAGATCCTATTAAACATGTTATAAGCAAGTCTCCTTTTTCATTTTCAGTGAGCCTCCTTAAAAATTCCCACCCTCCAACACCACATCTACTATGCTGGGTGAAGGGATCTCTTTTCCCTGTAGGGCACTGGGAGGCACAGAAGGACTGATTACATCAGGAGAATGCTTATTTGTTGACTCATCTTCACTGTGTACTTTCTTGGCCAGCTGTCTACAATTCTTTGTAAGGACTGCCTTGGTTGCCTGTCCATGATCTCCTGGGGAATTCCCTTTTGGAGCCCCTCTAGCCACAGATTCGATCTCGACCGCTGATATTGGGGGGACCTATTCCCAGATAAGTCTGGGTTTGGGTTCTGAGGATACCCCTTGCCTCTCCCTGGTCCACGGGTCCAAATTTCCTGCCATAATTGATTAGCTCTTGAGCTACTTCTCCCCAAGTCCAAATCTTTCATTCAGTCCTGCAGCCAGGGTTAACCTCATGCTCCAATGCAGCTAGCAAATGGTCTTGGGTGGTGGTGGCTCTGATTTGGCCCTGCAGTTGGATCCCCATGGCTTTTAGTGATTTTGGCAGACCCTGTATCAAAGGGGTCATCTGTTCTGGACCCACTGGCAGAAACATGGGGGACGAGTATCTCAAATCCAGCTTACAGTCATTCATCATTTGTAGGTAAGTGGCCTTTGGCACACTTTCTACCAACTGATCCACTCCTCCCTTAATGTCCAGCGGGTCTCCCTGCTCTAATGAGCTGAGCCCAGAAGGCAACCCGCTGAGTGAAGGACCAAGGAGCACGCTTATCTCATGTGTTTAGAAAGATACCAGGCCCCTAGAAGCCTCCAGCTTCTTGTTTGGTAAGGAGAATCTCATCTCTTCCTGACAAGGACACACGCCACACATACTCCATCTCAGATTCTTTCTGCATACTGCCTAATTCCCTAGGAGTTTAGTCAGCTCAAGTGCAGATAGCTCCTTTGTTAAGACACCTGCGTGGTTATCCTCATCATCCTCGAAGTATATTCGGTTTTAACAAGAGGACAAAGTCTGGAGAGTTGAGATAGTTCTAATTTATCCATTCGTTGTTTTAATTCTTTTAATTTCTCCAATGGGAATGTATTATCAACTTCACCTTTTACTTTTACAGGGGCATGATCTGGTGCCTCCCCGACTGTAGTGACAGTCTCAGACATATTATGGCCTTCCTCTAACTTGTGTTTAAGGGCTGACAGTTCCTCATGAAGAGCTGCAGCCTCTTGCTGTGCAACCTTGCCAGCCTCCACCTCCTTGCAGAGAACAATGGCACAAAAAACATCTGTCAGTATAATTTCAGTAATCCGGAGACCCTCCACCCAAGCCAGTGCAATTCACTTTAAAATTTCTCTTTTGAGACAACTTCAAATCAGTGACATCAGACTCTCACAATCAGAGAACTGGATATCTTACAAAACAGATGCTTAAATTGTATATCTTATTTCAGGGATAATGCTGCTGTTTCCTCCAAAGTCTGCCATTTCCCAAAAAGCCACTCACACCCTGTGGCCAAAATACAGATACTCCCTTGTTTTTATTAAATAACTTGCATATCAGGAACTATACTTTGCTAAGTAATGGCATACACACCTGGAAAACTCGGAGTGCAGCAGGACTATGCTCTTGCTAATTGCATTTGCAACTGACCAAGAGCATGTCCTATGGCAGCTCTTTTAGATCAGCAAACAGTCCTAACCTATCACTCCAAAGCAACTTGTTTGTGTGATTGTGCTCTAATTACTGGTCTTTTCTGTTCAGATGACCAAATGGTTTTGTGCTTTGTTGTTCTATGGAGCATAGCCAGATTTCAGATGCTATATCTGCTACAGCCTTTAAGATCATTTTACAGTATTTCAAAAGAAATATTCTTCCAATTCCTCCTGTGGCTGCTAAAGGTGCAAAAGAGGCATCAGCTGTCCTTAAAAGATACATTCTTAACATATCATTTTACCAAAGACGCTAACACATGAAACTCCATAGAAGGTGCCTTATCTTGGACTCTACCTTTTACGAAGGAGGATTCCTAAGAAATAACTTGGAGACCTTGGTCCTCAAGAAATTCTACAAAATGAGAAATATAGCTCTCTTTCATAAGTGAAGACTATCTCTGTTCTCATGATAAATAAATCATACCTCTTCACTGCAGTCAGTAGGTGAAGGTGCTGCCTGGATTTTAGCCCTGCTTCTATCAGTTTCCTGTTGCATAGCTGAACTTTGTGAGGCTTCCTTAAAACCACCCCAGTGTGGCTTATGATGTAACACTGTATAGCTTGCCTTGAATTACTGAAGGGAGTCATCATTACAGGAAAAAAAGGAGAGGTTCTTCCATTCTTTTTTTCTTTTTTTTTTTTTTTCTTTTTTTTTTTTTGTACAAAGGAGCACAGACATTTAGCATTCTAATTAAAGTGTACCTATGGATTAAATGAAAAATGAAAACAAAAATGTCAGGTCTAGACTTAGGTAGCACAGCAAAGTAAATGCCAGCTTATATGCATAGCCTCTTTACATCTCAAAAATAGCTTTCTTCTTCATAAGCAGTGCCATTGATTGATGCTATTCAGGCAAATGTCTAAGAACATTTTGTTCAGTAACTACTGTGGGCTTCAGCACAAAGACTATAGAATAAAAATCTATTTTAAACTCAAAACCCAGTGTGCCCTGGACTGCAGGAACAGCTGTGACTAAGAGAGATGTAATGGTTATTATCTTTACCAGATGCAGAAGCTCAAAATGAACTATTGAGCTCATTAGAACACACAAAGCAAGGGATAGCATCCAACAGTCATAGCAACAAATTACTGGGATCCAGAAAACTAGCTAACTGCAAATTGAGGGGGGAGCAAAAGACTTACAGCAATCATTCATGGCAAACTCAAAAGTCAAATAGCCAGCCTGATTTCTTCATGGTCTTTGAACTGTTGAGAATGAATATAACATGCTAGCATACCTCAGTAACATGTGAAAAAACTATTGTTATTCAAAATTAAACAAAAATACATTCATTAGACAAGTATTGCATCCAGGGATTTGATTAGAATTCTTGACAAGGAGGGCTTCATATAACTAGAAAACATATTTCTATAAAACAATTCCATGTCAGTGATGCCTTATACTTACTCCCCTCAAGCACGCCTAATGCACTTCTGAGACTTTAAAAGAGTTGTATGCGCCTCTACAGATCTTGTGTTCTGTTATTTAAGTTATCAATGTTCAGTGGAATTACACAACATATACACTACCATAACAGAGTGATCTGGGCTCAGCAGTCATATTTTTCTATCAGTTTTGCCTTACTTACAAATCTACTTTTTGTTCTGTTTTGTTTTGGTTTTGGTTTTCTGCTTGGTTGGTTGGTTTGGTTTGTTTCTGCTACTTGTCTTTTTCTTTTTGAGTCTTGCATTTCACAAAGGATTCTTCTGGGATTAGAATCGTAGAGTCATAGAATCATAGAATTAGCTGGGTTGGAAAGGACCTCTGACATCATCAATTCCAACCCTTAATCCACTACCACTGTGGTTACCAGATCATGGCACTGAGTGCCACATCAGTCTCTTCTTAAAAACCTCCAAGGACAGAGAATCCACAACCTCCCTGTGCAGCCCATTCCAATGTCTGATCACCCTCTCTGTAAAGAAGTTTTCCCTAACATCTAACCTAAATCTCCCCTGACAGAGCTTAAGTCCATGCCCTCTTGTCTTACTGAGAGCTGCCTGGGAGAAGAGACTGACCCCCCCCTGGCGCCAACCTCCTTTCAGGGAGTTGTAGAGAGTGATGAGGTCTCCCCTGAGCCTCCTCTTCTCCACGCTGAACACTTCTCTTCTGAACACCCCCAGCTCCCTCAGCCCTTCCTCACAGGACTTGTGCTGGATCGCTTCACAGCCTCCTTGCTCTTCTCTGGACCTGCTCCAGCACCTCAATCTCCTTCCTGAACTGAGGGGCCCAGAACTGGACACAGGACTCAAGCTGTGGCCTCACCAGCGCTGAGTACAGGGGAAGAATCCCTTCCCTGGACCTGTTGGCCACACTGTTCCTGATACAGGCCAGGATGCCATTGGCCTTCTTGGCCACCTGAGCACATTGCTGGCTCATGTTCAGCTTCCTGTCAATCCAGACTCACAGGTCCCTTTCTGTCTGGCTGCTCTCAGCCACTCTGTGCCCAGCCTGGAGCTCCCCATGGGGTTGTTGTGGCCAAAGTGTAGGACCCGGCACTTGGCCGTGTTGAACCTCATCCCGTTGGAATCAGCCCAGCTCTCCAGTCTGTCCAGGTCCCTCTGCAGAGCCCTCCTGCCTTCCAGCTGATCCACACTCCCCCCCCCACTTAGTTTCATCTGCAATTTTGCTAATGGTGGACTCAATCCCCACATCTAAATCATCAATGAAGATACTAAAGAGAACTGGGCCCAACACTGATCCCTGGGGGACACCACTAGTAACCGGCCACCAGCTGGATGCAGCACAGTTCACCACCACACTCTGGTGATCTCCAGCCAGTTCCTAACCCAGTGCAGAGTGCTGTCTGAGCCATGGGCTGACAGATTTTTCAGGAGAATGCTGTGGGAGACGGTGTCAAAGGCCTTGTTGAAGTCCAGGTAGACCACATCCACAGTCTTCCCCTCATCCACCAGGCGGGTCACCTGATCATAAAAGGAGATCAGGTTGGTCAGACAGGACCTGCCCTTCCTAACCCCGTGCTGGTTGGGTCTGATCCCTTGTCCATCCTGTAGGTGCTGTGTGATTGCACTGAGGATGATCTGCTCCATAATTCTGCCAGGCACTGAGGTCAGGCTGACAGGCCCGGAGTTTCCTGGGTCCTCCTTCTGGCTCTTTTTGTGGATTGGTGTGACATTCACCAACTTCCAACCATCTGGGACCTCCCCAGTGAGTCAGGACTGTTGGTAAATGATGGAGAGCAGCCTGGAGAGTTCTTCCACCAGCTCCCTCATCACCCTGGGGTGGATCCCATCTGGTCCCATGGACTTGCGATGATCCAAGTGGCTCAGCAAACTGCTAACCTACTCTAGCAGGTTGCTAGCCTCCTATCCTTAACTGCAATGCAAAAAGAACAAGAAAAGCAAAGTCACGAATATCCAGCACCTTCTACCTTTACACAGCCAAAGACATCATAGGAGGCTGTTGAGAGTACTACCAGTTGATAAACTGGAAACTTCATTGCAGCATATTTATCAGATTATGACACTGTACCAGTTGTGGCT
Source organism: Heliangelus exortis (assembly GCF_036169615.1). Lineage (NCBI taxonomy): Eukaryota > Metazoa > Chordata > Aves > Apodiformes > Trochilidae > Heliangelus > Heliangelus exortis. Next base: position 19,813,645 of record NC_092429.1, on the reverse strand, counting down.
AGAAAAACACCTGGAGAAACTGAACATAAAGTCTACTTTATGGAAATTTTCTCTTTAGAGGAGTTATAAGCAAACTGGAAAGCCTATTAGACTGCTGCTGTTCTTGAACAAACACAGCATCACAGTAGTTAAAGCTTTGTCCATTTTACTCAAACAAAAAACTGAAGTCTTTCACACTGCACATACCATGTTTTTACATCCCCTGTTAGACTATTATAATTCATTGTTACAAATGATGAAGGGAAGCAGCACCTCTGAATACATTTAAAAACACAATACAGTCAATCCAATTCTTAACAGATAAATATGACTGAGTGGGTCACATAGGTATTCCATAAGAGCCTACACTGTCTCTGGAGGCTTTTTAAGTGCCCATTCATTATCTTTATAAACACCAGATTCTTTCATCCATGGAGATGGAATAACTGTGCTGATCAAGGAACTAAATTTCATGTAGACTTGTGAAACTTTAAGCTACTAAAGAAGAAGAACCTTCAGTAGGGAAAAGTCTTCAGGTTAAGAGGTCTGCCAACAGATATGGATGGTCAACTCTGATGCACAGTCCAATATCTGCTTTTTGAAGAAGTCGTCAAATAATTGAGGCCACATAAAAGTAAAGAAAAAATGTCATTAAAGAAAGATGTCTATGTCCAAGTACAAAGAACACGTTTTCTTTCTTCAGAGATTTTAAAGGTTGGAATTAGCTTCCTGAACACACTAAGGTGGAAGAAAGAAAAATTTACAGGTATCTCCTGCAAATCAGAATCTGTAAAAGAAGCGGGTAAAGACTAGAATCAATTCTTCATGGAATAATTTTATTTTAAAGCATCCTACAATAATATAAAAGATGTCGGCAACGTACTGAATACGTCTCATCTTTCATGGAAGTGTCTTAACAATAAAGCAGTGTCTTAAAAATAAAGCAGGAAATATTTTCATTGGGCTAGGCTATCCACGAGTCACAATACTAAGCTGTCATGATAAACAATTAGACATTTTAAAGTCTTATTTAAAGGATATTATTAACTGTTGAATATTGCATCACTTAAAGAATAGGACATAACTTTAAAATTATTAAGTAAAAGTCATAAAATTAGACAGTCATTAAATTACTATCATTTACATTTTGACTGCCCACAGTAGTTTTAAGATTGCTTTGAAGAACTTTTGCATGACTTTTACACTGTGGTGGCTAAATCTCTTGGAATTATTAGGACTTGACAGCTCTACATAAAGTTGAAATAATGGGGTTTGGCATCTGCAAGCTCTTTTAGTCCTCTTCCATCAATACTATTGTAATAATTGAAAATGTCAGGCAAAAATTACTCTGAGCCTCAGACACCTGTCACTTATAATTATATAAAAAAACTGGTATGATTATTACACTGTATGTTCCATCACAGAACCACAGTACTGAAATGACATTTACTTCAGCATGTTCAATTCATTTCAATATAATGCAAAGAATAGAAAATCCCCCACTAGTTGTTTTCAAGGAAACCCCACAGAGCTACGAGAGCATTACCGTCTTCTGCAGGGCAGGAAACAAACTATGTTTTCTAATTCATTGCTATCTATGAAGAATGACATTGATACTGTCAAAATGATTGAAGGAATGCACAGAAACACAGTATGATTGAGGTTGGAAGGGGCATCTGATCCACCCTTCCTGTTCAAGCAGGGCCATTTAGAGCCATTTGCCCAGGACCATGTCTATATTGCTACTAAGGATCTCCAAGGATGAAGACTCTTGGCACAACCCCACGAGTCCAAAGATCCTGTAATCTAACCAGTTGCTGGTAACATTCCAATTAAACTATCTTTAAAAAAAACACTCTAACTAAGGAAGAAGTTTTTAGAAAAGGGCAGTTTTGTGGTAAGAGCAATTCTCAGAATATAAAAGAAACTCAGGTTCAAATGTCATACCTCCAGCCTACAAAATTCTAACATGGAGCATCATTCCAAAAATGCCCTCAGGATGTCCATCAATCTATCAGCAGCACTACCGGCTTGGGTAAGAGTGGCTGGAGAGCTGCCCTGCAGAGATGGACTTGGGGGTGCTGATTGACAGCCAGCTGAACGTGAGCCAACTGGGTGCCCAGGTGGCCAAGAAGGCAAACACCATCCAGGCCCGCATCGGGAACAGTGTGAGCAGCAGGACCAGGGAAATTATTTACCCTTATACTCAGCCTTGGTGAGGCTACACTTCAAGTAGTGGAGAGGGTGGAGAGGAGGGCAACTAGGCTGATTAGGGTTCTGGAGAACAGGTATTATGAGGAGATGCTGAAGAAGCTGGGGTTGTTCAGAATGGAAGAGAAGAGGTTGAGGGGAGACCTTATTGCTCTCCTCAACTACCTGAAAGGAAGTTGTAGCTGAAAGGAGTTAGGTGCTGGACTCTTCTCCCTAGTGACCAGTGACAGGACAAGATGTAATGGATTCAAGCTGCACCAGGGGAGATTCAGATTAGATACTAGGTAAAATTTCTTCACCAAAAGAGTGGTGGTGGAGTCACTGTCCCTGGGAGTGTTCAGAAAACAGGTAGACATGGCACTTCAGAAGATGACGTAGTGGTTACAGTGGTGTAGGACTGACAGTTGTATTTGATGAACTTGGAAAGCCCTTTCCAACTACGACGATTCTATCATTCCGTGTAACCAAAATTCTGTTCAGAATTAGTGCTGTTTCTAAATAAATACAGCTGTAATAGAACCATTAAAAAAATCTTTGCATCAGACAAAAAAAAAAAATTAATTAAATCTTTTCTTTAACTGTGTCTTTATTTTTTCCTATGAATTTGGGTATGAAGGCTGAGGCACTGGCAGTCTACCAGACTTCTCAATAGACATTTTTTTCTGAATGATGAATTAGTAATTTTTACTTCCGTATTTATTTATGCTCTGCTAGCTTCCTTTTTTCTGTTAATAATTTGTTGCATTGTTATGGGATAGTCAGCTTCTTCTCTTTCTCTTCTCTTTCTCCCTCTCTCTCTTTTTATATATATGCCACTCTATATATACACATATATATCTGTTTACTCATTAAAGTAATTCATCAGACTCATGTTGATATCAAAATGAAGAAAACCCAAGCACACCATTCTTTGATCATGAAATATGAAGTGAAACATTGGAAGTGAAATCAGGAGTCTTCTTACACTGAGACTTTAGTGTTATCAACAAACATAAGAAGGGAATATCTCCAGTAAAACCCAGTAAGCAGTCTTAGAGATCTTCCTCAGTAATTTCAGAGCATCTAAGTTAACACCACTTACTAACATCTGTCCTACTGTCCTAAAGCTAGAAGAAAATAATAATAAAGTAGCACATCCTCAGTCACAAGTGAAATTTTATGCACCAAAACTCTTTGGTAATTTGACTGTTTATCTTCTATACAAGCAACTCCAGCCTTTCTTCTCATTTCCCCCTCATGTTTGCAAAGATTTTCATATTAATACCATAGAGACACTTTTTGTCTCTCTTTAGATCCTTTATAAAAACCTTGTCTTTCTGGCACAAATGCAGATCCCTTGATTCTGATATGCCAGGAAGTAATTTATCCTTCTAACCAGCATTATTTATTTGGTTCCCTTACTCTTCTATTTGCCATACCTATCTTATGTCTCTGAATTAATGCCTAAGCACCTGGGGCAAGTACAGTTTATTAATTCTGATTGTACAACATCAAGTTCAACAGGGTTATGATTTATGCCAGAGCTGACAAATTAAATAAATTTCCTGTCTTTCCCCTGAGAGTCTCAAAAACTGTTTTTTGGAACATTTGGAAAACAAGTACTGGAACTGAATAAAGTGACCTCACCTGGAATACTGCATCAAGCTTTGCAGTCCTCAGCACAGGAAAGACATGGGCCTGATGGAGCAAGTCCAGAGGACAGTCACAAAAATGATCAAAGGGATGGAACATCTTATGAAAAAAGGCTGAGAGAGTTGGGGTTTAGCCTGGAGAAGAGAAGGCTCCAGAGAGACCTTATATCAACCCTCCAGTACCTATAGGAAGGAGGCCTACAGGAAAGCTGGAGAGGGACTTTTTGCATGTATTGATAGAGTGAGGGGTAACAGTTTTAAGATGAATGAGGGTAGATTTGGATTAGATGTAAGGAAGAAATTTTGTATTGTGTGTGTGTGGCAAGACACTGAAACAGGTTGCCCAAAAAGATGGGAAATGGCCCATCCCTGGAAACATTCAAGGTCAGGTTGGATAGGGCTCTAAGCAGCCTATTATAGTTGATGTCCCTGCTCCTTGCAGGGGCATTGGATTAGATGACATTTAAAGGTCTCTTCCAACCCCAACTATCCTGTGATTCCATGATCTTGTCACTCTGTAACTGAATTCAAAGGCTTCATTTTTCTTATTCTGATAGACAGCTTTTCAGGGTAGAAGTTTTATCAACTCAGAGACCTGCTAGCCTAAGAGTTCATAAGAGGAAAAAATTAAATTAAATACATACTTAAAAACATATGGAACTTGACAAATTGACTTGATACTTAGTACAATACTTCACTGAAAAGCACTGAAAAGCTTATTTTAAAAAGTAATAAAGTGTCACTGATAGCTAAGACCTTTTCTGTGGCAAGACCGGGGTTACCGCTCTCACGTATGCTTAGAAAAAGCTTTTAAAAGAGCCAAAGTTTCCCAAAAGGTTTACCTTCAGTAAATATGGAAACAGACTGTATACTCCTAAAACTCAAGCCTTCACATTATTTTGGCAAAAAAAATCAACTATTGTTGTAAAAGGATGCAAATGAAAGGATTTGCAACACCATGTACATGACAAATTATTTTTTAACAGAGATTCACATTTAAATTGCCTGTATAAATCCTGACCTAAAACTAGAAAAAGAATGAAGAAATAAGCAATCTGTTCCTATAAATTGTTGAAGTTTCTGAAGATCTGAAAGCAGGGAGACAGATTTCCTTGGTTATCTTTTAAAAAACAGAAAACATGTCCAGCCTATTCTTTTTTGTCATTCAGTCAAATTTAATAAATACAGTTTTTCCTCTCTCAGACTGATCATACTTGTGCTATTTAAACTGAAAAGCATATGAATAAGAAAGGGCAAAGCAAATGCCGAACACTAAGACTGTAATATCACATTTTCCTAGGACCATGGAATTGCAAAAATACGGGGAATGGCAAAAAGAACAAGTAGAATCCCTTAGAAACAGGTTCCCTTTCCCACCTAGACAGAAGTTTAGTTGACAAACCTGGACAAAAATCAGACAGAAATAAGGTTACCACAATCTATATTCTAATATGCTGGTTAAAATTGATTTAGGACCATTCTCAGAAGGAAAAGGTTTTCTGCACAGATAGACATACTAAGGAAAAGAAGATAATTCCAACATGCATGAAAAAACATGCTTTAAAACTATGAGTCAGCAGAGAAGGATTGTTACATGCAAGAGAGAAAAACACACAAACACACACAAAAAAAAAAAAAAAAAAAAAAAAAAAAGAAAAAGAAAAGGGAAAGTATTTTTCATATCAAAAGCAGTGTTTTACAAGTGAAGGAGCATCAGCTTCCTGTGGGAGAGAAAAAGAACCAGGCCAAGAGTATATGACAGTGACAGAGACAGTGACATGACAGTGGCTGACATTCTTCAGTCTTTATTACCTGTGTTCCAGACAACTTAGAGGCATGGTTTTGAACAAAACAAATATTCTGAGGATGTAAGAATAAATTTGTCCTGATCCGATAATTATTTTTTTTTAGGAAAAATTAATAATAAATAAATATAATTTAAATTTCTTATAAATATATAATATATAAATATAATATTATAAATATATAATTTAAATTTATTTTAAAATAAATAATAAATAAATAAATTTTTAGGGAAAAAAAAAAGCATATTCATCATACTCTTATTTTCCTGCGTTTACTTCTGGAATAGCAACTAATGATTTGCCTTGACAGATGCAAAAGATTGCTGAGAGGGAAGGTCCTGCTGGCCTATGGCAAATGAAAATGATTACAGAGATCGAGACTGCAAGATGTCACAGCAGTTGAAATACACACTGGCAGAGAAAAAGCCACTGGCTGTGAAACACCAGATATAGAATCCAATATTATGTTGCTTGCTTGCGAGCACCATGATACAAGCATATGTTGTGCTTCTCAGGCAAATTATCCATAATCATACCATGTATATAATTATTCTCATATGCTTGTAATTCAGCCAAAGCAGTTGCTCTCCTGTCTAGCTATGTGAACCATTGTCAGAGTCTGTAGTCAAATTACCATCATTGGGCATGTGCTACTTTAGTGTGGGATCACAAGTATTATATGAAGAAAAAGGACTGCTGAAAGCAATGAAGAATGGAAGCACTATGAATGGCCCAGGCTGCAGATCCAACTCAAGCAAATGCTCCCCACTGAAGAATTAATGCATGATTAGTCTTCAGATAATTTTTATAGTTTAAATTTAATGGAGGACCAAGCATGAAACCGAAATTATCAGAGTGACTCTAAAAGCAGAAGAAAAGGACCAGAAAATAGAGAAATGTAATGTCCACAAAATTGGCACTACTATTTACATGAATACAGAGGAATTTCTATTCAAGCCTCTATCCTAGCAATGGAGGCTATGTATACATACAGAATAAGATGCAGTAATACAAATATGTATCAGACAAGGAAAAGAGATATCTAGTGAACAGGAAAATAAGTGGAAATAGGTCAATGCATTCAAATCAAAGATTGATGTGTGTCCTGATCATATGGCCTGCTAGTGCTTCTCTTCCTACTGAGCTTAATATCACATGTGACACAGCTATATCCCACTGTGTTACAGGCACTGCAGGTTACACTGCTAAGGTTGGTTCCTTTCTATAATTATTAAAACACTTATTTGATTTTATTCTTTAGTTTTATGTCATGCAGACTGCACTGTGCAAAATTACCCCCTTGCAGTGAGTCAGTAACAAGAACTGCTTTGTTTCATTGTCCAAACACAAGAAAGGACACTTCTATAAAGAACTGCATTTGCATTTAAATACTTTCTTATTAAAAAAAAAAAGCACCCTCTACGAGTATTAATTAGGCTACAGTATTAAAATACTGTCAAGAATGTGCTTAGTTTAATAACACCATGTCATAAGAAGTCATTTAATGCAAAACTAGTACAATTTCAGAATTACATTTTTTTTATCTTACTAAACACTATTAGTATATAAAAAATATGTTTACCTCTCAAATTTCTAAATTTCTTCTTACACAAGAGTATCACAGAAGTCTTCTATGGAGAATTAGTTAGCTATGTGTTGTTTTTATAAATGGCATATGCTGTTCAGGTTGTCAGTTTGATCTACTGGAGTTAAATCAAGTAAGGCTGGCAAGGTGAAAATCAATAGCAAAGAACACAATGAAAGAAAATGTCTTTGTAGCAGACAGCTTCAAAGTAGCTAAAGTAACATTGGCTTGAGCTATTTACCAAGTGGGAGCTAGTGGTCTGGCATCACCCAGGCTGTTGGAGAGGCTTCTTCTTTTCTGGCTGATAATCTACAGTGAAAGGAAATCTCAAACCCTAAAATGTTGGCTGAGGAAAGTATGAAAATCCGAGTAACTATCAGGAGCTTACACCTAAAAAACACCTGAAAGAAACAACTGGATAGTTAGGGAGAATCCATAAGAAAGAGGTAAAAAGATTACAACTTGGCAAAAAAAAAAAAAAAAAAAAAAAAAAAAAAAAAAAGGATTTAATATGAAATCTTTGTGTCATCATTTTTGTACAGGATCTACTCCATATAGCAGATAAGTTTTTTGTTGTGATGAAAATGCTGTGTGTTCAAGGCATTTTACTGGGAAAGGACCAAAAGTTCCTGAAGTTAAAGATCTGTAGCCAAAAAAATGTAAATGTTAGATTGAAATGTTTCTTACCAGAAACACTGCAGATACAAAATCCAGCATCTACAGAAGAGGACCACCACAGCTCATGAGCTGCCAGGCTACTGTTTGTCCTAGAGGGACTTGCAATGCACAGAGGCTCTGTTTGCCCAGTTCCACTATTCTTCAGGAATATCTTTGACACTAACTATTTTATAAATACTTAGTATAATTTAGTTTCTTCATTTATTTCTTAAAAATGTCACAACAAAGTTTATCAGGAACTTAGTGTGGCTATAAAACCTGACCAGATGATTCAACATTCCTACTCTGTAGAGAGAAAGACAAAGGGTGAGGTCAAAGAGGGGGAGTTGGACTGAATGAGAAAAAAATATACCAGACAAAAATATTTTTTTTTTTACTTATAATAAGTACACAGCAGCACACAAACATACGAGTTTTATCTTTAGAGTGGGAGAAGTTTTGCTGTTGAAGCTGTTGTTGGTCTTAAGCCTTCAGAATTGTAGCTGAAAATCCTCAGCTAATTGACCCACACAGGCACTGTGTTTAAGGTAAGACAAGTTACTCTCCAACAAAGCAACCTTAAAGAAGAAGCATCAAGTGCTTAGTACTAAGTACTAAGTACACTTAGTAATACAGTAACAATTAAGAAAAGACCGTTTCATTGCAATGAAATGCACTGTAACCTATAATTTCATGTGCCAACCAATGCAATTTGAAATCTGCAATTTGAAAAAGAAAACAAAAATCTGACTTCAGGATATATTCCTATACACTAGATAGTTAGTGTCTGGACAGTCTCATGCCTGTCTTGTATACTTGTTATGTGAATGTGTTTCCTAAAGATAAATTCCTGTTCCTTACATATATGAAACAGAGACAGCAGAAAATTGAGCACATATAAACTTTCTCACTGAGCTGTGTAAATAATTACGTTGTGTTACCAGTGAAGCTAATGGAGCAGAAAAGAGGCTGATTCTTTGCTTCTAAAATTGAGGATATCATTTGGGCAACAAAGCACGGCTAATCTGATTCCTGTTACCTTTTGAAAAACCCACTGGCTAATATGAAAAGGGCAAAGAATGGGTTTATGTAGGACAAAAATGAAATTACTCCCCTTGACTTACTAGGCAGTCTAGACAGTGGTTCACAATATGCTGCAGATCTGCTACCTCTAATTCATGCACAGGACTCAGTATATCATCTCCTTTCTATTCATCTGCCCTTCAGAAGTGGAAAAGAAGCTGGGTAAACAATGACATAAAATGCCTGTCCTCCTAGTTTGGTCTGATGCCCATCTGGCAGTAGTTCTGTGTTTGTTCCATACTACACTGACTATATGCTTAGTGTCCTGTCCGTGTCTCATCCCTTTCCTGTATGAAATTCAATTATTTACTCTTATATGCACCTACTAAAAGTTAACTATTCTGATAAAATTTCTCCTCAGAATAGGAGGAGAAATACACTAATAAATAAAATCAGAATGAAATTATGTGAGATATGTCTGTCTGTAGGAAGCAATATGACCATGAGTTTTAGCAGAGTGAAACAATATGCTGTAAAGAGCATTTTCTTCTTTGACCCTCTACCCCAATACTTTACATTACTGTCTCAAAAAAATACATGTACAAGTGCATTCTTGTCACTGCAGCCTTCCAGTCTACAATCAATTGCAACCCACTTCAAGGTATTAATACGGGAGTCTAACAAACCTCAAGTATAACTGATCAGTTTCCTTCTGATCATGACACAGTTGGACCCAAGAAATTATTTAGCTTACGTTATTTACTCAATTTTGAGCGTGTGTAGTCAAAGCGTGAAAGGGATTTAGTACCTGCAAGCACTACTTCAACTTAATCAGTCCTGTTAGCCTCATAATTCCTTCTTCCAATCTTCCTGAGAGTTTTCCTGCATTACTGGATGCACCTCAGAGGAAGTGCTTCCCAGCAAAAATAATATTTCATCATTATTCACTTGATGTAGAAAAACCTGTTTGATTAGAATGAATCTCTGCTCTTAAAGGATAGTCTGAAGGAACAGAATGTTTTTCAGATTTTTAATTAAATAATACAGTGTCTCTTTTTCCACTTTGATAATACTTCATTGAAACAGAAGTAAGAATTTTTTATACCAGAGTTGTTGAAGCAAGCATGAAGAAGTGCAAGAACTTTCGTTACATTTTAACACTGACATCTCAAAGCAGCTGAGAATTGTAAAGAAATTCAGAAAGCAGAGAAACAATAACTTCTGAAACTCAAAATTACTCATACGCCATCATCAAAACTACCCTTTATATACTTGATCGTTTAAATCAATAGGGGAGCTCTGGAAATCACTAGCATACAATATCACTACCACATATCATTTCTGCATATATCTTACAGGATCAAGATCAAAACTGTTAGGTTTGTCATTTAATTCCCATAGTAGAATGTAATAATTTAAACCTTGAAATTCAGGATTGTTCAGATTCCAAATGTCCCATATTAAAAATATGCATGGAAAATAGTGAGTACCTAGCAGATACAAAATAGCATAATATAACTTGATACTAATAGTGTCAACATTTCCGTTCAAAAGTGCATTTTAAAAAATTGTCTGTTTTTAAACACCCTGATGACAGTTTGGACAACACTGACTGCAGTTGTTCGTACAGCTTGCCGAGGGAAAGAGCTGTGCTTCAGCAGACAGGCTAAAGACCAACAGATACGTTTCCTGCCAAAGAAATGTTCTTTGCTCACAAAGCATACTCCACTACTATGAACCCAAATTTATAGACACATATGGCTAACACAGTAATATTATGGACAGTCTCCACAGAAGCATTTTGAACCATTAGTCTGACTACATCTCTGGAGTATTAATAACTTTTAGAACTGTGTCTATGAGGCACACGTGATAGGAACAAATACTAGGAAATACTTAGCATGAAAAACAGGCCAGTATTCCAAATGAAGATGATCCCCAGATCATAATCATCATATCACAGAAACATATAACAGAAAGGTAGGAATTTTCATATTATGTAGGCAACAGATTTGTGAATGAAAACAAATTTCCTTTACCCGAAAATGTTCTTTGCTTAAGTTTGCTTGTTCTCCAGCATCACTTTGGATCACATACATTAATTTAAACTGATGACTAAAATCAGCGCTTTAGCAAAAAACTTGGCCTTAGAGCAGCAAACTGAAAGTGCCCCATACTTGCTTTATTTAAAACAAACCTTTGGCAGAAATTTTAACTAGTGATTACCTAGAAGGTTTTCATAAAAATATAGTGGCTATTTAGCAAAAGTCTAGGTATTACTAGTGTGAAAAATCCAAACACAAATTAGATGCTATTATTTACTAATAAATCCCAAAGCCCTGTGAGATACCTGATAAGAGCTGGGTTCCTTCAACTATATTCCACTCTCTCTACAGTTAGACAGAAATATGGTACTGTGCAGTTCTGATTAGAAATAGTACCTTCTGCTCTCTCTGTGGGTCATCTGAATCAGCCTGCACAACCAGAAGTTTTCCTGAAAAATGTTTTCTTACATTAAAATTTCTTACCTACACTCCTTGTTCATTTTTGACCTTCCCTATCTTAGTAGTCAAAATTTAGCCACTTTCTGTAAATCAAGAGTTCTGCTTTCCATTGACAGCCATAAGTGTTTGCATTTGCTTTATCACATGCTATACCTGGATTGACCATTCTAAATATTTCATATATATCCGACTTTTTCCATGCCTGTGAAAAACACTGTAAAAATTAAAGCACATATGGTGTACTTATAATCTCACCTAAAGAAAGTTTATAAATGCAGGGAAAAAAATTACATTTGCAAAATCCTAATTTATATCTCTGGGGAAAAGCAAACTACATAAATCCTTGGCATTATTTCTCTATGATTCAGTAACTTGTTTTCTATAGTCAAATAAGATTTTTACTGGTCATTGTGCTGGATTTCATCAGCACATTTTCTAAATAATCAGTACACTAGTTAACCATTTCAGAGCAACCTGGGTATATAATAGTGCCCAATTCTCCAGTCAAAGCAAAACCTTTGGTAGCATAAACCGACATCACCAACCTGGAAGCAAGGGCAAGCTCCACTTCAGCTCTCCTATCATTTGGAATAAGATTAAAATTGAATTTTATAAAGTGGGGGGGATAAATGGTCTCACACACAAACCCACAATTTTCTGTTTCTGCAATCATTTTGTTCTGTTAATAATGTTCTGTATGATGCACAGTATTTTCAGTTGTAGTGTTAGTAGTCTGAAACCAGTATTTTTCATCCAGCTTGCTTTCTAAATATTCTAGCATGAATCTGCTTGTCCCAGATGGATTTACTAAAATAAATAAGAATGTAAATTATTTATAGATCTATTTTTCTACTAAGTTACTCCATTTATCCTTTATAAAACTTTAATACTAGAATACAAAATCTTGACAAATGCCTCTGCAACTGATTAGCCTGAAGTAATACCACTTTATATATTTTGTGCTAAATTCACAGTATGTTACATATAAAGGCAATAAGGTAAAAACTGATCAGTATTTTCCGTATTTCAATACTGGATTACAATACCAGTTTTCTTTAAAAATGCTGAATGGCTGTCAATATAAAAAAATAGACAAAACTACACTGTGAGGTCCATTAAGTAATTTCTTGATGGAACACTAAAATTTTAGATGTTTGAGTAGGCAAATGTAGCAGATATGTTACTGCAATATTTGTAATCATAAAAATTGCTAAATTATACAATGCATAGTTAAACTTTACAAAAATAATGTCAGAATGTAAGCTAACGAGACAAAATCATTGCATTTGCCTACAGCATCTAGCATGAAGCAGTACAACCTTCTATTAACATCTGCAAATGCACATCATCTTGGTCTGCACATGAGATGCCTTCCACACATGGACCTATCTGTCTTGAAGGGTATCTTGGTTTGGGCTGAAAGAGTCTACCAATCACGCCGAAAGATTGTGTGATCACGTGCTGATTCTTCAAATACTACAAGATTTTCAGAGCTCAGGTATTCCAAGTTCGAACTGTCAACGTATTAAAAATAGTGGCTATGCCCAGGCAATCCTTGGGTATCTTTTATAATATTTTTACATCTATATCTCCACTCTGCTTCCAGTGTGGTTTTTTTAAGTATTACTATTCTATTGTGGTTAGCTGGAAAAGCATATTTATATATCCCTCAGGGACATTCCCAGTAAAAAAAAGACAGTATATAGAACTCCTATTTCATTTTGTATTTAATTTTATGAAAGATATTATGATGCTCAACCCAGGGTTACTTTGACAATATCTTTTTCATCCTAATCAGCCAAGTGATTTAGAAATGAAATTGCGTAGAAACCAGCTCACATTACCTAGAATTTCAGATATTCCACTCAATGACTGCAAATAAATAGTGTACAAAAGGTACTTTCTTTAAATGTGAGAAATAAAGATTCTCAGTTTTGTGTGGTACTTTAGAGGAATCAGGATTAGTGTTGTACCTCGTCATCCAGGAGCTATGTTCTGCACAAGGAGCACTTGGCTGGCCTGTTGCTGTCACTCCACTGTCACCCTAGGATAGCAGTTATCATACGTGTAGAAATGTAATTTAACATGTTCTAAAGGTAACATACATGTTGTTACAGATCCTTTCATTCTCTCCTCTCCTAAGTTCCCACTGATCCAGCTTACAACACTGTTGCAGCAATTAAAGGGACCCTTATACTTAGTGTGTGCCAGCATGGGGACCAGACACATATGCTCCAACCTCCGCCAAGAGGCTACTCAACAGTTTCCTCTTGACAAAAGCAACTGATATTCAGAGGTAGCACTGGAGTCCCACTAAAGGAAAGCTGACTTCCATCCCATTAGGTGCCACAAGCATTATTCCACATGCTTTCCTTTCCTTGGCCTGGATAAGAGGTTGTACAAGCAAATCACGCCTTGTCAGAACTTTGTCCAAACGTGCTTATTAGAATATTTGTTATTTCAAGACTCAATATTTCAGTCTCTGTGAGGATGGAGATGCTGACCTAAAAGAAATTGTGCCTCTCAGTTCCAAATTTGTCAAAATGTTAATCAGAAAAAAATCTTTTAAAAAAGGAACACTGACAAGCATTTCTGCTTAATCCATTAAACCTAACAAAGCACTTATGAATTATATACTATTGCATGCCAATGGTAACTCCTATACTGATTTGGAGATTCATAAACAAAAATAACTTCCTCTTTCATTGCAATTATCCTGGAATGATTGAGAATAAAATGTTCATTTTTTCCAACTGTCAGAATATTTCTGTGTAGAAAATTATCGTAATACCAAGAAGTGGGATGCATAATGTTCTTGCTTAATCAATTCCTGAAAATGAAAATTCTGCTTTCATGATCACAGGCTCTCAGAGAGAAAATCACCTAGGCATATGCTTTAGGATAGATTATAAAGCATATCATTGGCTACACAGGAAAAAAAAAAAAAAAAAAAAAAAGGATTATTTTTTTAAATACAGTCAAGATGTTGACACTTTCAAGCCCCTGGAAAGATGTATGTGTATGAATCTAGTAATGGTCAGTGAGTGCCTTAATGTCTGATAGGCACTAAAGTAGGGTGTAAAAGTTTGATAATAATAGCAGGGACACAGATTTTTTTTTTTTTTTTTTTTTTAAATAGATAATCTCCTCAATTGCAAATCTTTACTTCCTCTGTTTATAACTAGAACACACCTATTCATCTCACTGATACCACAGACAACTGCTAAGTCTGGATATGATACTTGCAACATGCATCACAGCTGCTGTCTCAAAAAAAATACAGAATAATTCAACAGTACAGGCTGTATTTGTCTTTTTGCTGTAGTAGCTAACTCAGCTAAAATAATTGTTATCAACAAGCTGCTAGTCATGGAACACTTACCAGAGGCATAACATATTTACCCTGCTATCCAAATATTAACAATACTAATCCTACCATACAAACTAAAAAGTCCTTGTATAACTCCATCTGATGAGTGACTCACGAGTTAACAATCACTGTATGCTACTAGAGAGAGCAAAACCAGGCACTGCCTACTTGGCAGTCATAACTGAAAGACCTGAAAGGTTGCTAGCCATCAGTTAGCCTCTCCAATGAATCATTAATCCCATTAGACTCTCAGATCAAAGATAATTTAGTACTGCTGGATAACAGATTCACTTCATTAAAGTAATTCAAGAGCAAGGCAGCCAAAAGCACATTTTCCTAGAACTTAGTACTACTTTATTCCTAGTGTAACTGTCAACTTCTAATAGTGTAACTGTCAGCTCACAGAATGGTTTGGATAGGAAGGATACTTAAGATATCCTTTTAGGATCATCTTGTTCCAAACCTTCTGCATAGCCAGGGACACCTAACCTCCCACTAGACCAGGTTACTCAAAGCCCCATCCTGTCTTTGAATGCTTCCAGGGAGGGGACATCCACAACATCCCTGGGCATCCCTTCACCACCTTCACAGTGAAGAATTTCAACCCAGCTCCCAATTATCAGTGACCCAAACAAAATCTGAAACACTCAAAAATTGGGTTTTTTTCCAGCTCTGATACTAGGGCCATAAAGGCTTTTTTTTTTTTTTTTTTTTTTTCTTTTGTATTTCACTGCTTAGGATTTAACACCGGATGTCTGTTTTAATTTAAGTGACAGTTTTAGCTAAATTGCAACTTTTTAATTTAAATAGGAAAACAAGGTAAAAAATTGTGTGGTCACCTTTCCTTCCTGTTCCATTTCCTCCTCCAACCCTCTTCATTCTTAGTCAGAGATAAATGTATGTAGAGAGCCATGAAAGGACTCACTAGTTACGAAGGTTCCTGTTTCACCACACACATATAGTATAGGTTTCATAGGACAAGCTGAACATATGTAGGTAGGAAAACACTGATATTTAACACACAACATATGTTGGAGATGTAATATGTCAAACATCTATTCTGGACATCTGACAAGACTGTGTATTTCTGGGAAAAGAAAATTGAAACAACCTGCTTAGCATTAGGATTTACTTTTCTGTACAACCTATACCTATTTATCCTAGGAAAAGTATCTCTGGTAACCGTGGTGATGAACGATGGCTGCTAATGGGTGTGACAATAGCCAAAAAGCTAATGTTACAAAGACAACACTCTTCTTCCATACCTAAAGTGATTTGGCAGGTCTGGAAAGAATATCTTATTCAACTGCTGAAAACACATAAGACAATGTCACGATTTATATGCTCAAGTCTGTGTCCATTTCCTATTGTTCATACAAATAAATATGAATCATATGATGATTATATCTTACATCAAAGAACCTCATATTTCCTATATCTTAACACGATCTGAGAAACTGAAGATGGAAAATTATTTTCCTAGAAGTTAAGTTGGGAAAATGTACTGATTCTTTTGCACTTTCTCTACAACAGCTAAGTTCTCTTGGCTTCAGACAGCAGTATGAAATGTTGCTGTTAGGATTTTGTGTAATTTAAAAATTTTCCTTTGCTGTACTTCTGGGATGCTCTAAGAAATGCAAAAACATCACTCACTCATAACTACCTGTCTTAAGAAAAGTTATCTTACACCCCGAGTGTTCAGCAAAAACCTTTGGTGAAGTACAGAACCCAGTACTCATAATATGTATCAAAAAAAAAAATTAATAAAATTACAACCAACAGGATAAACAAGTAGATGAATGGAAAAGTAACAGAGAAACAAAGGCAGTCCTATAGCCAAGAAAAATTGCACATAAATAATATAGAGATGCATAAACTTACTCCTGATCTCAACACTATTTACCCTTTTTTCATGAACACAGAAAAATTAGTTTATTAGCCTTCATATATTCCTATGTTACTGTCTTGCCAGATTAAATCTCTGTCTAGCTATGTCTACAGAAATACCATAACTCTCAAGTTTCAGAATTACAGGAAAAAAGGGAAATAAATATAAACACTTCAATTTCAAAATAATTTTATTTTCTAATGTATTTTGGCCTTGGCCTAGGTCAGCTTTTAGGATAGTGCTGAATACTGTGAGCATAAGAACACAGTTCAGAACAGCCCTGATAGCCCAACACTATTCCTTGTGCACTGGGCAGGAGGTTTTTATTTCATACGTTAATTCATTACTTGAAGCAGTCATTCAGCAATGTCAGTACATATCCCTACCATACAATAATGGAAAAAAATTGCATATTTAAAGAATAAGACAATAAAAAACCTGAGCTGTTCTCTGCATTAGTTTCAAAGCCCCAAGTTGTTTTTGCATCCTGGTTCAGTTTTTAGTTAGAATAGATATTCAATAACAAACCAAAAGTGACAGGTGGATTTAGTGGCTTGATCTGACTGATGGGTGTTACCCTATGTACCCCCACCAGCTTCAGGCAGTTAACAACAACAATAACCAAATATACCCGTTATAAATCACAATCCACTTACATTTCAGGCTATAACTTCACAACATGCTATTCATTTATACTTTAGTCCACTTTTATCTGATTTCCCTCTCCAACGTCCTTGGCTATTGTAGGGCTTATTCCAACCTTAAGGATTCTTCCCTTAGATTCTCCTGTCAGTCCAGATTTATGCATGTCCTCTGGGTTCACCAAAGCATTTTCTATTACCTTTCCAAGTTCAAAAGTATTCTGATCTGCTTCTCCCAGTTTCTTCCAAGTTTCACTTTCTGCCATAGCTAAGAGGAATAAAATTTTCTTTATCTGTCACCACATCTCAACATTAGATGGAAAATCTTTAGCAGTTAAAGGATAACCTGGTCCCACTGGCAGATTCAAAGTGAGGATTCTGCTACAAAAGGAACCAATTACCATAATTTTCTACTATCACTTCTTTGTGATGAGAAATAACGAGGAAGAGAGCTGCTACATAAATGACCAATTACATAACATCTGTGTTATAACACATATATTACATAACATCTGTGTCCTGGTTTGGGCCAGGATAAAGGTGATTTTCTGTCTTGTACTTTTGCTTTCAGCTCAGTCTCTTGTAAGTAGTTGCACTTGCTGAAATTAACAGCAAGTTTCTCAGACAGTGTCTGCTTCTGGGACTGATAACACTCAATGTTTATAGTTACTGCTAGAGACTGGTGTGCAGAGCCAAGGACACTGCTCAGCTCTGAGGAACATTTTACCCTCCAGAGCGAATAAAGAGGTCACACCTGCAGCCCTCCTTTGGGGAGGAACGGACAAGATAGATGCCAGAATTGACCAAACAGAATATTCCATCCCATGCATGTCATGCTCAGTATAAATCTGAGAGATCACAAGAGGTTCCAGCTTCCTGCCCTTCCTGCTTTCCTTCACCATCGTGGGAGGATTCTGTCCGTTCCTCTGCCTGTGGTCCTGATCCGTGCCAGCCTGAATCTGTGTGTTCCTGCCTCCAGTTCCTGACTGTTGCTGACTCCAGGAGTCCAGCCTGGACTTTCCCAGGGCTGCCCTGCAGCCTCGGTGGTGACATGAGAGTTACTGGGGGAAAAGAGGGGAAGGAACATGGTATTAATTTTCCTGTACATTTGTATAAATTTAGTAATTTTTCCTATTTATCATTACAGTTTCATTAAAGTTGTGTAGTTTAGTTTCCAACCCATAAGTCTCTCTCCCTTAATCTCTCTCCTTTCTTTATCAGGCAGGAGAGGGGGATTAATAGAGAGCATCTGTTATTCAGTTTAATTGCTGGGCCAGTGTTAAACCATGACAACAGATGGAACAAGAAACATTTGTATTCCCTCACTTCTAAAATTAACACATTTTGTTTAAGAAATTACATAGCATAGGAGGAGAGACTTTTATGTGGCACATCCAGCATGTTTAGTACAGACTCTGTGTCACCCTTGAATAAGCCAGTCGAGCTTATTTGAGATTTCAGTGGAAGGCTGGAGTGAGCCAGAAGTACTACAAAGGTGTTCTGCAGATTTTTATTCAGAGGTTCTGGCGATTATCACAAGCTGTCTCTTAACTGATAAGAAAACTTTTACATTGCATGAGAGAATAAGTTTAGTACAGTTAGCATGACAACAGAGACAGGAAAGAAAAATAAACTTCCTCCACTTAAGATGTGTCATGTCTTTTTCCACAGGGTGATTTTCTGGTAAATGTAATTTTACGGAACATTTTACTATATGAATTCCTCCAGGACTGATTTAGAGATTTGTAATTTGTAAGAAGAATACAAAGAAATTAGACACTTCAGACTGTGGAGCATTAAGTTTTTTGTGACCTAACACTATTCTGAACTTTTTTTAAAAAATATTTTAAGTTTTGAAACAAAAGTTTGGTTACAAGCCTGGTATCATGACAATATTTTCCATCAGATTGTTTTCTAGTGTTTTTTAGAGACCTGGCAATTATTTCTGAATGGATTTTGATTCTTAAAAGACTTCACAGATTTCTCTCCTATTTGTTTACACAATTTAATTCTTCATTTTTTTATAAACACACACTCAGCCATCCTTTTTATTTTCCTGTTTCCAGAGGGTAAGATCCACCTATGTTCAAAGATCTGTGGTAAAATCTACACATTATTTATAACTTATTCAAAAATACATTTGTTGCAATAAAGACAAGAACAAGGAAAAAAGCCCAAACAATGCTAGAAATTAGAACAACATCATGACCAAGAGCCACAGTACCATGCATCCCACTAAGACTGTGCCCAGAGGACACAGGAAAGCACTCCTCTTTCTCATCAAGACTATCTCCTTCCTCAGGTTACACTCTAGGACACCTCCATCTCCGTTCACACCTCTGCCTAAAACTCAAGAGTCTCAAGCATGCAATTCAAAATATCCAGTGTTCCCCAAAAGCAGCATGTGCTGCTATTCACCACAGGTGTTGCATTATGGCTTGGAATAAATGAAAATTTTCTGTAGCAGTCCATCTTGTTTCAGGAAAGTAAAAATAACATTGTGGGAACAGATTTTTTTACAAGGCAGGTCCCAGGAATGTAAAAAGGGGAAAAAGATTATTATTGATATAAGTGTGTTAATTTAATCTCTAAGATCAGGTTAAGGCTGCAGGATATAGGTTATCTGCTGCCCTACACCAGCTTACTTTGCTACTGAACTTGTAATAAAGCATTTACCATGAGGGAAAGGGAGAATGCATGTGCAACTGTGGGAACATAGAGCTTTTCTTACTGATGTTTTCCTGGTGCAGGGAGTTGGTACATGACCTGATTGATTTTCAACTGGCCCTCAAAACAATGAATAAACTATAGAAAAACTTTACACTGCAAGAATAGTGGTCTAGTTGAACAGATCATATTTCTTGCACCTGCTCTTCTCTAAAATGTCTCTTGCATGCAATGTACTCAATGCCATTTACAGAAAGCTATTGTTTTATTTTTGATAAATCTGCAAAGAAATTCTGTTTAATCCTGATGCTCCATCAGAGTTCAGCAGCTTCTGCACACTCTACTCCTTTAGAATTAGGTTTTCTATTTGAAGCTGAGGAAAAACTGTTAATGAGAAGGCATGTTTCCTGCTTTTAGAGGTAGTTCTCCCCATGCAAAACAGCAGCTAGAAAACAATGAAACCCAAACTCAAACAGGCACAAGGAGCTCTGGCTCCAATTAAAATTCCATCAGAGTGGCATTGAGAGAGAGAGTGAGAGAGCACTGAGAGCCCAAGGATATAGGAGGTCAGCTTATACATAACGAATTTCTTAATCTTCCCTGGCATTTCATTTCAATGTGTTATTTTCTCAAATACATCCCGAAGGATGACAAGCTGTCTTTTCAAGTGGTTTTATGCGTATGTATACACATACACACACTGAATTCTATATTTCATTAATAAAAACAATAGGATGATGATGTTTTAACCACTTTGTAACTCTCTGTCCTAGCATTCTGGGGTTTGTTTACTTTGTGATATGCTGTTCAGTGGCACATTTATGATCAATCAGTACATTCAGTCACAAGAATCTAAAAATACTTTTTTTTCTTCAATAAGAAATCACAGGATTTCAGAAGAAAGAAAGTACTTCTGACTCCAGAAGTAATTGTGTGATACTTTATATGTGATGTTCCAGACATTTTCAGTGGAGTTCAGTTCAAAGTTCAAGGGTAAGAAAGTGAGCCTTTTGATTCATTTAAAAGATCTCAATTTTTTTGTTTTAATAATTATAAACTAAATTTTGTTCATGGTGTGGCTTAAAACGTAGAACTACATGAAGTGTTAAATCTATTTTGTGTATTGAATACTGTAAAGAAATCATCACATATAGTGATACAGATTTGGTGAGGAAAACTTCAATAAATTCCTGGACTGCTTTGCTACTTTGTGTGACACTGCTTCCTTCTATTCCTCAAAAACACTCTGAGAAAATAATTATCAACATGCTTAAAAAACAAACAAAAAACAAACAAACAAACAAACTTTTGAGGGAGAGCTATGTTATAAAGTGGTTTTACTGAAGTTGCCTGTAGTAAAACACATTCAACTGAAATGCCTTGGTCTGCATGTGGTCAGCATCAAAATAAGAAACCTGTGACAAATATAAGAACAAAGCCCGTTTGTAGCAAGACAAACCTCTTTTAGGGCACGGCGCTCCAAGGTCCAACCAGGTGTTCCAGGAGAAACTCACAAACAGTGCTCTGAGTCTGATGCTCTCAGGACTGACCAGCCTGAATCGGTGCTACTGCTCCAAAAGTGGCCTCCCCTCTGGCTTCCCCAGGTGTGAGCTTTAGTGGCCCCCTAATCCTGCTCATGCGCAGTAGGGGCCCGCCCTAATCAGGCACAGGTGGGCTTAACACAAGCTCATGCCCACTACCTGGCAATTAGTGCCACCTGGTTGCCTCATTTCACTACACCCGTTACTCACTGAATCCTGTGTCAACATTAATAGAACTTGATCCTGATCTTGAACACATAAAAACATCCAGTGCAGTATGTCATGCTGACTAGTGGGATGTTGACCTATTCACTCTATACTCAGGAAACAAAAAGAAGATGCAAGGAGCAAACTAAACTAATAATAGATTGGGGAAGTCTACTCATCAGACAGAATCCAACCTAAATCCCCAAAATACTCAACACTCAGCTTCAACAACCAGTCATTAGCTCCCCTGTTCTTTTAGTATAGCTTTGGCTCCTTTGGTGTAGAACCCATTTTTGTCCTGCTTCATTCAGGTCTGCGTATTTAGGAGATATATAGCTCCAATTAAAGAGAGTGACCTTCATCTCTAAATGATACTTGGTAAGTTTTTTTAAAGCTTGTGTGGAGAAGAAAAAGGAACTAATGCTTAAAATGAGAAACTGTTTTGAAAATTGGAGAGGCAGTGAAAATTAATATTATTACATCCATGAATACACAAGGAATTACAATAATAAAGTTTTATAGAGCTTTTGTGATTGATGAAGAAAACCACTGCTATTCTAGTATAAACCTATGAATACAATTGAGGGGAATTTTTCTCCTTTCTTTATGTAAAATTAATTTCATAAGCAAATGGAATGTATTTAGAATGAAAGCAGAAGAAATTTAGAACTATCTTTGAGCACCAAAGATTTTCAGTCTTTGTTAATGAAGGAAGAAAGAAAGCAAAAAATAAGAGACAGCAGAAAGAAGAAGAAAATAACATTTTTATGTATAATAATTAAACCTTTAGACACAGTAATTTAAGCCAACAGCTGTTGAATTCAAATATAGGCAAATGCATCTCTTGGAACAGCTACCAAATGATATGGCAGAATGACAGGGTGAATTAGATATCAGAAACAATCTTTGAGTAAGTGTCTATTTCCCTATAAGGACAAACCTGTTGTGAGAGTCTGATCTCACTGACTGGAATTTGTCTCAAAGAGGTTAATTTTAAAGTGAATAGTCCTGGCTAGGGTGGAGGAAGATGCTAATGTACCTGGCATGGCCAGAGCTGAGCAGGGGGTGACTGTATTTCCAGATAAATCTGGGGTTTGGGTATCCAATGGGGATACCCAAATCTGGGGTTTGGGTATCCAATATATCTCCAATATCAGCAGTTGAGATCAAGTTTGTGGCTAGAGGGGCTAGAATAATTTTCTACCATAGACTCTCAGGATGGATATGATGATGAAGGTCACATCCTAAAATTACTTTTTTTTCATATTTCATTAAAATCCACATTTCTTCATGAAGGATAGTAAGTCATAAGCCCTCTTCAGGGCTTCCAAAAGACCTTGGAATCCTCCCACATGAACACAAAGGACAAGAACTGACAGGGTCTACACTTGGGTCTAATACAACCAGGTGACACAGGATTCACCACTTTTCCTGACCCATTTTTTTCCCAGAGAAACAAATACTACATCAGCAAATCACATACTAGCATAGCCCTGCATTATTTCATATACAACACAGTTAGAAAAGGAAAGAACTGTGAACTTCTTCAGAGTTTTAAGTGATTCATGAGCTGAACCTTGGCTCCCCTAGAGACCACTTTAAACATCTACAAGAGAGTGGAAAATTACATGGATTTTCACGTATTTGCTAATGCAAAGACCCGAATGTTAAATACTTAAGCTTACACATACCTAATTTGTACAGTCACGTTGGTTGAAAAGCCAATGGTTTGAAGCTCTGAAATTTAAATAGCAACATTTTACATAAGTTCTGCTACTATCTTCTTTACTAGCCTGGATAGCTCTGCCATCTTACAAATCTTTGTTGTCTTACGCAAAGCTTCTTGAGAAAGCACCTACTGCTTATGTCTGATGTTTGTCTTATGAATTCCTATGACCCTGCTTTGATCGTTTTGTTTCAGTCAGTCTCTGTCACAGTTTAACACTGGCCTGGCAATTAAACTGAATAACAGATGCTCTCTATTAATCCCCCTCTCCTCCCAGATAAAGAAAGGAGAGAATAAGGGAGAGAGACTTATGGGTTGGAAACTAAACTACACAGCTTTAATGAAACAGTAATGATAAAAAGGAAAAATATATACAAATATACAGGAAAATGGATACCACATTCCTCCCCCACTCCCCCAATAACTCTCACGTCACCACCAAGGCTGCAGGGCAGCCCTGGGAAAGTCCAGGCTGGACTCCTGGAGTCGGCAGCAGTCAAGAGGTGGAGGCAGGAACACACAGATTCAGGCTGGCACGGATCAGGACCACAGGCAAACAAATGGAATCCTCCCAGGATGCCGAAGCAAACAGCAGCAGGCATAGAAGGGGAAGCAGGAAGGGGTTTGACCCTCATGATCCCTCAAATTTATGCTGAGTATGACGTGTATGGGATGGAATACTTTGGTCAATTTTGGACATTTATCTTGTCCGTTCCTCCCTAAAGGAGACTTGCATGTGTAACCTCTTTACTCCTTTTCTCCTTCCAGAGGGCAAAATGTTCCTCAGAATTGAGCAGTGTCCTTGGTTCTGCATAACAGTCTCTAGCAGTAACTAAACTTTAAGTCTTATCAGTTCTACTGATCAGTTCTACTGACTGAGAAACTTGCGGTTAATTTCAGCAAGTGCAGCTACTTACAAGAGACTTAGCTTAAAGCAAAATTACAAGATAGAAAATTAACTTTATCCTGGACCAAAGCTGGACATTCTACCCCTTATTCCATACCATTTGCGTCATTCTCCAGTCATTACCATCTCTTATCCCTAAATGCACCTATACACAAATTATTACTATCTCTCTGCACTAAAACCTACCAAGTAATTTAGTCTATGGTTGCAGATGTTCATGCTTGGTAGCAGATTCTTAAAACAAGAAGTAAAAAAAATATTCTTAAAACACAAGCAAAATTACAAGATAGAAAATTGAGAGACTTGGACACAATAAAATCTTTACCACGTTTTTAAAAAACACCATTTAATCCTCTGGAAAAAAGTGAGAATGTCAAAAAACTTTTAGCAAGATTTCTGTAGAGCTTTGATCCAAAGAGGTAGTTTTTTTCATTTTTAGAGAAATGTCAATATATTTCAGAGAATTAATTTCCTAAATTCATGTATGCAAAACATTTTCTCAGTTTAAAAGGCTGAAAGGCCACTAGTTCAGTGTTTTCAAATAAACAAAATATGCACAATGACTGTTAATTTTATGTACATGAAGACAATTCATTGTGAAAACAAATTTTAGAACACAGCTAACCACATCCCTACAGTATTTAACTAAGATACCAATGACCATATGCTAGCCCAGTCAGGCTTCTGTTTTAAAGCTAATGATATTCTTTTATCTGAAGCATCACTCTAAAGTGCTTGAACACAAGGGATAGCTACGATCTGTAAGTTAGTATTGGTTAGTACTATATTCTAATATATTTTGTCACAGATGTACACTGTATACATACAGGCATCTATTTGAAAAATCACAAATTCCAGAAAATCTTTTTCCAAGCATTTGTACATGGAAACTGGAAGGAACTATCAAACTGGTGTCAACTCTAACTGAAGATTTTTCTTTCTGGAGGCAGCATAATAGAAGATTAAGAACTCATCTCTTTGAAACTATGCTCATTTTGTCCAAAGACTTTTCAGTAGCAGATGTATAAGAGATTTCTTTGGCCCATGACTGATCAGAAGTAAAGATATGCTAATCAGCTACCTAGCAAGCCAAGCAGAACGATAACATATAAGACCTTTTCTCAGAGGGCATTGCTAATGTGCCAGTATGAAATTAATTTCTTTGAAACTTCTGTCTCTGAA
Source organism: Heliangelus exortis (assembly GCF_036169615.1). Classification (NCBI taxonomy): domain Eukaryota; kingdom Metazoa; phylum Chordata; class Aves; order Apodiformes; family Trochilidae; genus Heliangelus; species Heliangelus exortis. Next base: position 19,788,121 of record NC_092429.1, on the reverse strand, counting down.
ATTTGCATAAAATTAGCCAACATCTAATATCAAAAATATAACAGGAAGATGAATGAAGGAGCAAACAAGCAATGTAATTGCTTTTTTCCCCTATAGGAAACAGATTCAAAACAAACAACTAGCTAGGCAATACAAAGACTTTTCAACATAGTTCATATCTTGAGAGTCTGTTACTGTCAAAGCAGTTCTCCAAAAAGCATCACTTTTATTTCTTGGACAATTATTTTCAACTATTTAATGTTCTGTTGAACTTAGGCCTCATACTTCAGCAACTAAGTCCTATGTGTGCTTCTAGGCAGATGGAAACAGCATCTTAGAAGCAATTGCACAATATAATCATAAAATGGTTTGGGTTGGAAGGAATTTGAAAGATCATCAAGTTCCAACCCCCCTGCATAAGTAGGGACACCTCCCACCAGACCAGGTTGCTTGGAGCCCTGTTGAACCTGGCCTTGAACACTTCCAGGGAGGATGCATCCATAGCTTCTCTGGGGTTTTATCCTAACCACTGTCAGAAGTCTGTCTGGAGATACTGTATGCCTTTTCTGTGTTCTAGAATCCAGTTGTTGAATTATATAAATAGTTGCCCACAGCAATTAAGTTGTTAATACAGTAGGATTTCAGTAACTTTCAAAATACCTAATTCACATACAGAATTTGTAAGCCATTATAGATTTATAAGCTCTTATCATTCTCTTCCTGATTAACCTCGCAGTTCTGCCCAATCAGAAATTTTCCTTTTTTTTCATACTATGTCTAACTGCATTTAAGTATGAAATCTTTATCCAAAAACAGACTAGGGTTAGGGTAAGAGTTAGGGTTAGGGTTATGGACAGTTTTGACCATTTCTGTGAGGTAAACAGAATTTCTGCTGAAATTATTTTATACGCAGAAGACTCAGCAGTAGTGCCCTTGGCAGTGCCAGTACCCTTTAATTTGATTGTATGCATCTCAGCACAACTGAGTGACAGCTATAATGGCATAAAACTGAAAGCTTACAGTGGTCCAAACTGTTGGGTTTTTTGGCTGAATTAGCAAAAGCTAATGTTTAACATTTGTCTGTGAAAAGACGTTATGACTTTCTAGTTTAAAGGTAGTTTTTCTCCTTTCTTCAAATCATTCTCCTAATGTCACGTTAATATTCTGAGCTGTAGTTCTACATTGGCACTTATTTGTAGCAAGCTCAAACATGAGAAAGCAAGGATTTCCCTTTAAACACAAATAAAGGAAAACCAGAAGTTATGTGCATAAAGCTTCCATTTCTCTCCAATCTTCTTTCACCAGTTAAGAAACCAATTCACTTGTACAAAGACAGAAGCATTGATTAGTGCACTGCATTACCTAAATCCTGTCAAATATATCATAATAGTTGTTCTTGACTTGTACAGAAGATCCACCTGAACTCACACTACATAGTGACTGAAGAAATCAATTTGCGGGCAAAAAACCACCATTCTGTACAAGAGTTAAGTTCACAAAGGATAGGTGTAGAGAAGTCTCCACAATATGAAACACAGCATGGAAACACAGTGTAATTGCTTTGTTGTAGTAGTATGACTACTGTTTTACTGGAGGATGGCAAGAGAGCCAAGTCCTTGTTATAAGAGTCTGACAGTAACATCAGGCTTTCTTTGGATTCAGGATGAAGACTTCAATTATAATTAGCACTTCCAGCAAGGTATTAAAAAAGAGGATGCCAGACACCTTGCCACTTAGCTGTTGAATGTGTCTAGCACTTAGGATTAAAAGGGGAATTGCAGAATGTTCCCATTCCTGGTGTGGGTTTTTTTTGCTTTTTCTCCTCTGGGGACCAGTGGATTTGAAATTCTATATTTCTGTTTCCAAATCATTCAATAAACAGATAGTAATGCTATCTGAGGATGGAATATGAATTCATCAGAAATTACATTCTAGGGCTGCAAAACTAACACCCCAAGCAGAGTTAGCCTTTGTAAAATTTTCAGATTACATGAGTATGTGCTCATTTATCAATAAGCTGCTGTTTCACTCAAGCTCAACATGCATATTTCTCAAAACACCAATGAAGACTTTTAAAATACAGTGTGCATCGTTGCTTTTACTCATGCTGTTAAATTAGCCTCAAATTATTTTTTTGTGTCCTCTTCCTTCCAAATTCAGAAATAAAAGGCATAGCATGATATAATAGCTGTTCTTTTAATCATTACAGAGAAGAACTATTTCAGCTGTTCTTCATCTTTTCATTTTCTGAGAAGCATTACTAAACTGAAAAACACCACTGGAAAAGTAAGGAATTAAAATTGCCTAATGATACAAATTACATGAAAGCTATTCGTTAAACATCTCAAAAAATTCTCATGAATATCAATTATAATATAAACTGTATACCATTGTATTTAATTGTACCCACTTGCTGAAATGTAGTTTTAATGTAGATGTCAATATTTACAGTGATAGCGGCACTGGAGTAACAGAAGTTTTCATAGCACTCTCCATTTTCTTTTCTTCACTACGATGTCACTGGCAGATCAAAAATTCATGGATTACAAAAACATCATTATGTCTCCCATTTCAAAGTTGTATTTTCAGTAGCAATTGCAAATATTGAAGTAGGATACAACATTTCTGCTTCTGCAAGTCTGATGAACACACTACTGTGGAAAACATCAGCCTCGTAACCTCCTGTGTAGATCAGAAAACAGGGTTGGGGGTTTTTTCTGCCTAGCAGGACAATTTATCTTCCACATTTACCAGATGCCTTCATTGCTCATATTCAGGGGTCTGATATTATGACACCTACATTGCACTTGATACAAAAAGCTGTCCAAATTCAAAGGACATGTGTATTGCTACTGAAAAGTCACACATAAACATTTACCTGGTCATGCCATTTTAATTTTTTTGTTGTCGGTTGGTGGGTTTTGGTTTGCTGTTTTGGGGATTTTTTTGCCCTGATCCTGGTGCCACTAAGATATACATGCATGGAAATGTTAAACCTATGCTTTAATGCTTCAGAAACTAGGGTCCTGAACAGCATTCTTTTGGTTTTACATATTTTCCTCCTTCCAACAAAGTTATATTCTAGAAAGACAGCAATATGATACAATTAATTCCTACCAGTGCCCCCTCAGGGTAAAGATGATTTTTTACATTAACGCATTGAAAGCATCCACTGTGATTGACCTTAATGACACTGACAAATTAATTACTTTGGTAGTCAATATGGCATGGCAGGTTAAAGATTTGAGCAAATATCCAGGCAGTTAACATGCATGCTGCCATTTGCTGAATATGACAGCAAGAAATTTGTACCTTGCTGAAAGAAAAGATGAAAAGATGAAAGAAAAGATGTATAAGGGTTGGACTCGATGATCTCTGAGGTCCCTTCCAACCCAGCCTATTCTATGATTCTATGATAGGGTTCCAATAAATGTGTTACCAAACTCCTCATTCATAGATTATACAAGTCAAATAAATACTGTTCAGGTTCTGCATGAGAATTGGTAGTATCTTCAGTTTCTTTGACCCACAGATTTAAAATGAAAACAGGAGACTATATCAGACAATTCCCTAAAGCTTTAATTTTGAGCCCACTGCTTAATAGCTGGAGTTAGGGTATATTCCAAAAGATCATGTGATTCATATGAACAATCATGCAGCACAGATGCGAGTTCATAGTTTCTGTACCTCACTGTCAAAACTTAGTGTTACCCTGACTTAAAGATCTCTCCTCTGGCTTGAGATAAAAGAGTGGCAATAATTTATAAACTTAAAGTCCCTGCAAAAAAAATGGTCAGAGGCCAGCAAAGAGGAGTGACTTTTTTAAAAAAATTAACTGTGAGAAAGCTTCATACCACTCTTAAAAAGATTACTGCTACCTTCTTAAAAAAAAAAAACAAACCAAAAATGCTGGAAGAGACCTCAGGAGGTCTCCAGTCCAAACAGCTGCTCTAAGGTTAGCTGTGAAGTCAGACCTGGTTACCTAGAGTTTCCCACTAGAAAGCCTGGGCTGATATCCTACAGAAAATTGGAAAAAATCTTTTTAAATTTTCTTCTCTAAAGAATAGATACTGTGTCTAACCAGCATCTGACTAAGTACCACAGCCAAAGGTATGAGTGGAACAGAAATGAACAGAACCATTTTCTCTTTCCCTCTGTTGATGATGTGCAACAGGACAGGAGTAAAATAAAAACAAAACTAGACCAAGCTCCAAGTGGCACAAATACATCCCATATGCAAGTTAGAGTATTTGAAATTTTATATTGTGATGGGAAAATAGAAATTACACTGTGCATTGTGGAATGCAGAGCTTACTGAGCTATGAAGTCTACCTAGTGCAATTCTTAGTGAGCACACTGATACTGCTTTGAGACTTGGATGGAGTTAGATTGGACATCTCTTCACTCATAACAGTTAGTGTATAAACTGGATAAACTCCTCACAGGTTAAGAAAAGAAGATACCATTTGATAACTGCCAAGAGACACACCAACTTCTTTTTTAGAAAGACTTCCATTAGAGCCTAACAGCTGTTGTATGAAGTAAATCAAAATACCTTATTTAAATATTTTTCTTCCTAACATCTGCCTTTTAAAAAAACATCTCCCTGCTTAAACTGATGTCAGAGACAGTATCAACACATACCTTTCATGGACACACCCCTACATCAGTATTCAAACCCTAATCCTGTGGAAACACGAGGGAAATGCCAGTAAGCATCAGCTCAGACAATTACTTTTTTTCAGATTAATTATATTCTAGCATCCATCTGGAATTAAAATATCAAATATGTGTCAACAAACAAAAAACTATCATAACAGCATCTGAGTTATCAGCTATAGCAAGTTATCAGTTAGCAAGTTATATATCAGTATATATATATATATATATACAAAAATATATATATATCTCAGTATAGCAAGTTATAGTTATCAGCTATAGCAAGCATCATTCTTAGCTATATCAAACAGAACCATGAATATTAAAATAGTCCCACAAATAGCACCATACTACCATGTTCTGTTTAAAACTGAAACTGAGTAAAAAACCAAAGAAATTAACTACTGTATTACAGAAAACCTTGTCTTTGTGGCAAGTTCTTACATAAATTTTTCTTTCTTAATTCTGGTAGAAATTTCTGCACATAAGACAGATGTGAGATACTTGATACATTGGTTCCTCATTTGGGCAAAAATATCAGGCATCAAGGTAACTTTCACCTCAACATAGAACAGAGCATAAGATCCATGAGATTGTTTGCACCACAGTTTACAATCATGACCTAATCTTTCTTCTAATTACTTGTGTCCTTAAAAGTGATAAAAACTTGTATTGCTACTGAACTTGTAGTAGTGATGCCACATATCTATTTTTATTGTGAGCCAGTACTGTGGGATTCTGAGCCCCAAGAACTCCCAGGTAATCAATAACTAAAGTTTCTAGGGTCTTTTAAATTCCCACAAACGTAATTTTGCTACACAGGAATGTTGCAAGCAGCCTCTTTACTATGACAATAAATACACCAACTATTTTTGCTTCAATATAAACATTTGGAGACTTAAAATTACTACAAAGATCAATTCATAAATGTGTCATCATAGAGCATAATGCTGTTATTTTTGCAGTATATATTTGCAATGTACCCTAAGTAATGACTTAGAATAAGTACTTAATACTAAATTAATACTAAAACCATTTCCCAGATTCTATGACTTAGGTAAGGAATTAATTTTCAGATCATCAGCTACTTACCTCAGCTTTAACTGTGACTTGGCAGGTTGCAAACTACGTTAGGATGTAATATTCAATTTAGATTATGCCAAATGAATACTTTACTGTTTGAAAACTATATTATTCCTATTTTTATTGAGTAATTGTACCTTTTATCTGTCAGCCAATCCGAATTTCTCTTATACAACTCAACTAGACTTCACTAGACTGCAGTAGAATTCTGAAATAAAACATTTCAACTTTAGTTCTTCAAGTTTCACTTATTATGTGTGATTGTGCAATTTTAAAAACACGAGGGTTCACCAAGAATATATATACTCTCCTTGTGATCTTTTAAAAGCAGGTCTTAACCCTTAAGTTTCATAATATTTAAAATTATTAAATACACACAATAACTGATAATATACCTAAAAGGCCACTCTGATGGGATATGTTCTGTTGCGATTAGGAAGGAAAATATGAGACTGCTTGTGAGCAGAGCTTCATGATCTTCTAGGCATTTCTAGACTTCTATGGCATTTCTGCTAGGTAGGCATTCTTCATCCATGCTTTCACTTTCATGAGAACAATGCCATTTCTGTATTTTAAACTGATTATGAAACTCTGATTATGAACTGATTATGATATCTGAAAGAAAAAGTCTCTTCACCAATTACAATTAAGGTCACTCCAACAAAAATAAACTCTAAATACGGTCAGGTGCTTGAAAAAGACAGCTGAATTGTTGGTTCCCTATTAAAACTGTGCACTTCATCCAGTACCCAAATATTTCCTGTACTTTTGCCTGTGCAACTTTGTATACTTCATAGAAGCCAGTAACAATTGTGCTGATTAACAGCACTTGCATCTACTTCACACTGGCTTGGACAGTGAGCTCATCAGGAAACAGCATTACTATTGTAGTTCTTCAGAAACTTGAATTTTAACTGTGCACTGTTATGGAGATATATAAATAGGAAGGTAATTTTCACCAAAAAAGTTCCTAAAAAAAGTTTCTCTTTTTCTCCTTTTCTCTCCTAAAAAGAGAGAAAAATTCTTCTAAAGGATTCACTTTAAGAGTGCAAGGAGTAGGAAAAACAACTGCTAGGCTTATTTTCAATAATTATTTGCTCATCTTTCAATTTTGATAATGCATAGAGAAACCTAATACATTTTTCAGGTATTATAATAATTTTAAGAAACAGGCAGTGTTGACTTAATTGTACAATTCTCTTTACTAGAGTAATCATAACTAGGATGGTTACAGTAGCAAATCATTCCTCTAAAACTTCATTTCAATATTGTAACTAATTAATGCAGCAATGTGGATCACAAAGTGAAATTGTAGAACTGACAAATTACAAAAGAGATGAATTTCCTTCAATTAAATTACTATACACTATCTTTCATTCAGATGGCAAAATCTATCAAAATATAAGCAAATTTAATAACTTACAGCAGTCTTGAATGTTGTCCCACATCTGCAATATCTCTAGTTTTTTATTCCACACATACATACTCTTCACTGGCTAAATAAAAAGAATTGGCATTTTACTAATTTTTCTGTCCATCTGATATTGTAACACTTCAGGCATCGTTCCTCTCACTTTCCTTACAAATGTAATGAAATTTAACATCTATCATAAAATTTTAGCTTCTATATCATTGGTAGCTTAATTTTGTTTTTATCTTTGTCTTCAGCCTCATTGAAATATCAGAATCTCTTCTGTAATGACAGGCACGCTTATGCTCTCCAAGGACATTTCAGCTTCATTAAAGTCAACAAGGGTCAGTACAGAACCCCTCTTTGCAATTCCCTAAGCTTTTAATTCCTATAGTAATAGGGAGAATGCTTAAAATTCCAAATCTGAACCACCTTCCTAGCTTGGTGGAAAATTCAATACCCATGAACTATTCAGTGGAAGCATAAGAATGCTGTAATGAAAATTTTTCTTGTCTAGAAAAAAATATTTTCTATCTCTGCAATTAAAACTACATGATCTGCTATAACCAATTTAAAGAGCACTTCCTACAGATCTATACGTATGTTGTCTTTTATCATAACTCTTGTCAGGGTTTTTGAGCTATTGAACTCAGACTGCAGACCTTGTAACTTCTTTATATAAAATTCAGTACCTACATCCAGTTCATCAGCTTCAGTTTCCAGAGTAACTGAGTGACCTTGTATATGGCTTAGTCCAACCGCTAGCAACATATTTTGCAATATGGTGTGAAAAAAAAAAATCATTTCAGCCACACACTGAGAGTATCCTTTTGTATCTAGACAAGCTGTATTCAGTGTGCCTCCATTTCACTAATACTCTGTCACTGATGCCTGCAGGAAAGCTTTTGATATCTCTTTTCTCCTCTCTCAATACTGAGTATTTTACTCTGATTATAGCCATCTCCATGCAAAGAATTCAAGAAGAAATAGAATGAAACAATGTTAGGGGTTTTATGAATGACTAAAAACTTTGTTGCAGAGAGCTTCAGAATCAGGTACTCCTTTGCCACTTTGTGACACATAGCAGAAATAAAAATCTCAAATGGACCTGATTTTATTTAATTTTCAAGATACATTTTAACAAACCAAATTATCTCAAGTATTAATCTCACCACCCTTCAAAGAGTCTTTTAGTTGTCGGGTATTTAAAAAAAAAAAAATTACTTGTCGGGTTATTAGAGGGTGGAGGAAAAGGTCTATTATATGTTTTCTTCTTCTTTTTAATGAAATGTTAAAACCAAGAAGAACTGGAACAATTTATGTCATCCTTTCGAAACATGTTTGGTAACTTTTCATATATCAAGCAAATTATTAGTTTGTAACACATAAAAGTATCAGGAGTTCAGATAAGAAGTTTCACTTTTTTTAGGAGCCTGGAGAACCATTTGTTTTATTTTGAACTGGTACTCTTCAGTATTTCACTGATTTCAAAGACAGGCAGTACAAGCAGCAGCAGGAAGTGGACAAGCACACTACATAACCTAAGTTCTTAAAGTTTGCATTTTATGATTAATTTAATAGTTCAAAGATACAAATTTTCCCTACAATAGGCTGAAAAACGGGGGAGAGAAAAGTGTAGGGAAATAAAGGTAGAGAAAATAAGAGAACTAGTCACTGAGAGGCTCCAGGAAAGAACTAAATACCTGAAAATATGTGCCCTTGTGGCTTTAGTCTATGTTCTTTTTTCATAAGAAATTGTTTCGTCACTTTTTCCTTTGGAGAACCTCAGATTTTTAGTGTTTGGTATCAAGGCTGTACTTACTACTGAATCCACATTAACATTTGTGACTGTTCCTTTTTATATATTTTTTTATTATTTCATAAAGAATAGACCTTTTATATCTCTTGTACAGAAAGATAAAAATAACTAGTCTCCTTTCTGTAACTTTTTATATTTCCCTTGTAGAAGGAAATTCAATAGGTTCTCTTTCCACTGCAGACAAAGGAATCCCAATGGAAGCTCATTCATAAATTATATAATTTCCTTTTTTTGTCATAAGGAACTACACTCAATAGGTCTACCTTCCATAGAAATGAAAGATTTTATCTTCATAAAAGATATTGCTGACCAAAAGTAATTCTACCTTGAAACATAACTTTTGATTAATTCGTAAAATAAAATCTGGTTATTTTAATCTGAGAAGAAATTCAGAACTCACAAATAAAGTAAACCACTGCAGGAAGAATTGGCATATTTTTATCTGGAAACATATTCCAGGAATATGCAATCTTTTCAGATAGCACATGCGCAGAAAAGTTTCTAGTCCATTTGTCTCTTAGTGGTTGTCCTAACTCCTAAAGACAAAAGACACCAACCTTGTAGACTTGTAGAGAGTAAGTTAGTTCCAAGTTAGCCTAAGAGACACAAGCAGAACACTCTCTCAAGCTTGGATTTTTGGGGGTTACTTGGCATTCGTTTGGGTTTTTTTACACCAAAGGTGTGCTTCATTATGGATATTTTTATCCTATTTTTCTTTTTAAGATTACATAGCATGTAAAAATCCACAACAGTGTTGGTATTCTTGTGCTAGCTAGATTCCAGATAACCCGAGGGGGGGGGGAAGCCAATTATAAAATTAATACATTTTTACCATACAAATCTGAAAGAGCTATTCATAACCATCTTACAAATAAGGTGTCCTGGTTTGGGCCAGGATAAAGGTAATTTTCTGTCTTGTAATTTTGCTTTCATCTAAGTCTCCTGTAAGTAGCTGCACTTGCTGAAATTAACAGCAAGTTTCTCAGTGTCTGCTTCTGGGATTGATAATGCTCAATGTTTACAGTTACTGCTAGAGACTGGTGTGCAGAGCCAAGGACACTGCTTAGTTTTGAGGAACATTTTGCCCTTCGGAAGGAGAGAAGGAGTAAAGAGGTCACACCTGCAGCCCTCCTTTAGGGAGGAAAGGCCAAAATTGACCAAGCAGAATATTCCATCCCATACACGTCATACTCAGTATAAATTTGAGGGATCACAAGAGTCAAATCCCTTTCCTTCCTCCTCTTCTTTGCCTGCTGTTTGCTTCAGCATCCTGGGAGGATTCTGTCTGTTCCTCTGCCTGTGGTCCTGATCCGTGCCAGCCCATATCTGTGTGTTCCTCCTCCAGCTCCCAACTGATGCTGACTCCAGGAGTCCAGCCTGGACTTTCCCAGGGCTGCCCTGCAGCCTCGGTGGTGACATGAGAGTTACTGGGGGAAAAGAGGCGAAGGAACATGGTATCAATTTTCCTGTATATTTGTATCAATTTAGTAATTTCTCCTATTTATCATTACTGTTTCATTAAAGTTGTGTAGTTTAATTTCCAAACCATAAGTCTCTCTCCCTCATTCTCTCTCCTTCTTTTATCTGGGAGGGGAGGGGGATTAATAGAGAGCATCTGTCACTTGGTTTAATTGCCAGGCCAGTGTTAAACCGTGACAGATATTTTTGGTGCCCAACGTGGGGCCCACGCTAATTAGGTCAAGCCCAGTTCAAATAGTTTGAATTCCAACTCCAGTGGGAGGATACCAATATGGCTTTGCTGAGTGGGATCAGAAACCTACTGCTGTCCTACAGGAATGAGTATGTAAGTTGCTGAGTAAGGCAAAGGCAAAAGGAGGTCCTTCTAAAAAGATGGCTGCTCAAGTCTCCAGTGTAGAGTGACCCAATCCAAATATGCTGGTGACTCAGGATGCCTGTACATCAGGTGTGAGTACTGAGGATGCAAACTCCAGTAATGCACATACTGACAATGCTGTATGTGCTCAAGCGTAGAGGTGCCCTGCCTCCAGCCAGGTGGAGAAGAGGGACAACCGAATTTATTGGATTGTGTGGATTCGATGGCCTGGCACATTAGAGCCACAGAAGTGTAAAGCCTTGGTGGACACTGGTGCACAGTGCACTCTAATGCCATCGAATCAGAAAGGGACAGAATCCATCACTATTTCTGGAGTGATGGGGGGATCTAAAGAACTGAGTATTGTGAAGGTTGATGTGAGCCTCACTGGAGCGAAGTGGCATAAACACCTGACAGTGACTGGTCCAGATGCTCCATGTGTCCTTGGCATAGACTACCTCAAGGGAGGTGACTTCAAGGACCCAAAAGAGTACCGGTGGTCCTTTGGTATTTCAGCTATAAAGACTGAGAATGCAGGGTGGCTGCATGCTTTGTTTGGCCTTTCAGATAAACCCTTTGTAGTGGGGTTGCTGAAAACTTAAAACAAGCAGGTGCCAATTGCTACTTCAGTAGTGCATCTACAATAATATCACACCAACAGAAACGCTGTGATTCCCATTCACAAGCTAATCTGGCAACCAGACAGGCCAGGAGTGATCAGCAGGACATAAGGTTACCTTGACCGTAGATTATTAGCTGGGATCTCATAAAGGAAAATAACTGACACCTTAACATAATTTGCCCATGCTGCTGGGACAGCGTTCTCGAGGTTTCCATTTGGGGCTGTGCTGAATATGCAACTCTGAAGAAGCCAAAACATCCCTGCCTCTACCTCCTCACCCATAGCTGTGGAAGAGAGACCATGAGCTGTCATAAGCAGACAGGAGCCCCCACAGAGCTGGCAAACCAGTGTTGTCTGTTAAGGAACGCAGTGGTTGAAACAGAGAAAAAACTTGATTGCATGCTACATAACATCCTAGGGAGGGTTCCCCAAAGGACTCCTCAACCAGTGACCTCCCAGCCCCCAACACAGGCCTCCCCACTGGCAGATCCAGGCAAAGCACAGAGACACAACAGGCCCGCGGTCCACCTGGAAAGCCGGGGTGGCTTTCCCCACCTCAGGACTCAGCTAAGCCCAAGTAAGAGAGTGAAAGGGTGGCAACCCTACTCAGGACACTGCGCACTGCAGCACCCGGGGCTCAGCCACCCCGCGCAGCGCCCGCCAACGGCCCTCTCGCGTCGGCGGTGATGTCACATCCGCTCCCCGCGCCCGTGCGGTCTCCGCCCCGCGGGCCCCAGGTCCGCGGTGGACAGTCCGGGGGAGGTGGGCAGTCCGGGGGAGGTGGGCAGTCCGGGGGAGGTGGGCAGTCCGGGGGAGGTGGGCAGTCCGGGGGAGGTGGGCAGTCCGGGGGAGGGCCGGGGGTGGGACGGGGCCGCCGGAGCCGCTCCGGCAGCACGGGCAGCGCCGTCCTCGCCCGCCCGCCCCGCGCCGAGGCTTCCCGCGGAATGAGCGTCCCCCGGGCGGCTGCCGCTGCCGCCGCCACTCGGGCTCCGGCGGGCGATCGGAGAGCGCGACTGCCGGCGCGGTCGCTGCACCGGGAGCGGAGTGAATGACCGAGAGGAGCGGCGCGGAGAGGCAGCCCCGGGATCAGGATGGGGGCGCCCGCCAGCATCCTCAACCTTCTGATGCTCTCCTTGCTGGCCGGCCTCGATCGGTCCAAGGTAGGAGCCGGACCGGCCCCGCAGCGGCACAGTGAGGCAGGCGGTGCCGGTCCGCACACGGCGTATGCGGCAGCGGGCGATGCGGCTCTGCGGGGCGGTCGGATAGCTGCGCGGTGGGGCGGGTGCGTGTCCTTGGTTGTCCGACCGGCCAGGCGGGAGAGTTCGTGGCGTACGCGGCTGTAACCGGTCCCGGGGCTGCGCGGTGCTAGGCGGAGAAGCGCGGTGAGAACGGTCAGAGGAGCTGCGGGGCTCACGGCAGCGGCGCGCAGAGCCCGCGCACACCGGCACCCCACATACCCTGCACCCCCGAGTCCCCCCGGCACCTCCCCACGCTTCGGTTCCATCCGGTGCGCGGAGGAAAAGGCGGGCGGGGGGCGGCGGGGGCAGCGCGGCGGTAGCTGCTGGACAGCTACCGAAAGGACCCGGCGGTTCGTTCATCCGGCTGCAGGTGCTGGTAGCGCCGTGACCGCACCGGTTCTGGGCGAGCACCTGAAAGCAGGGATCGACAGCCGCCGGCTGAAAATACGTTTGTTTCGAGTGGAACCAGGGGCGTCACGTGAAGGCACCGATTTTAGTACTACAGGCACGCTCCAGGCTGCTGCAGAGTTTCGTTAATTTCAAATGTTTTCGGGTCGCTAAAAGATGACATCTGACAGTGAACTAATAGTGAAAGTAAACAATATGTTTTAGCTATGCAGCCTGGCTTGTGAAGGTGATTTAGATTCATTACAAAAATCAGAATTGCACTGTACCACTTAAGAGCAATAATGATGGAAAAACTCCTAGGCCTGCTGACGTTCGTAGTGCTGCATCTTGTAGAGGTAGAACTTGTCTTATTTGTCCTTTTGTGACATGCAATCTGGTAACTGTAAGCATTATAAAAAAGTAATGAGAGAAAACATTCTTACGGTATCGCAGTCCATTACCAGCAGTAGTCACAATTTATACTGTATGTCAGTTAATGTAATTTTAATGGTACCTTTTAGTTACCAGCCAACTGTATGGGGCACTCTTCAACCGTTATGGCAGGTTTTTTACCTTAAAATAAAGGAATTAATAACATAAATTAATCACATACAAATATGTACTGAATTTCCATCAATATGGAAAAGATAGTCCTCCTAAATATAAAAATAGAACTTAACAAGAAATTAAGTGGAAATCTGACTTATGGATCCAATAGTCTGGCTGCTCTTTAATCAGTAACATACAGTGAAAACTAAAAAGCAGGAAGTGATGTAGAATTAATAACATTAGCTAAATAATTAGTTGTATAAATGCTATGCAATAGGAGATATCTGAAAGTATCAGCTATTGCTATGTCTGTAAAGAGACTGATCAGGCAGAGCTAAAACCGGGTTTTCAGAATATAAACATGAGATCAAATAGCTACTCAGATCCTTGGTGAGGATACTACACCAGGTTGAGCATAAAAAAGATGGCACATAATAATTTAGTTTTGAACACAAAGATTTCATATGCCTATGAAAAACAATACATGTAAAAATGTTTTCAGGTCTTTTGTTTTAGCAAATCAGTACATGTTGTGATTGAAATCTCGCTGTAGAAATGGAAGTAGTGCTCAGTTATTTATCTTGCTTTTGCTAAATTGAAATGAAATAAAAAATTTTTGCCTTGCACATTGGGGAGTATATATCATATGAAATTAATTGTAGGAAACCAGGGGATGCTGAATTCTTTAATTTAAAAAAGAAATGTACAGTACAGTTATGACTAGATAGACAACTTTTTACATGCCCTTGACACTCACAAACTATTCGGCTTATGAAAACAAATCACACTTATTCATATTTCAACGTATACACAATACATTCCTATTAATGTCCTAAATAATTAATATTCAAGTAATAACCTATTTTATTGATCAACTACTTGTGGGGAAGAAAGCTTCAATTTAGTACAAAGCCATCACTGACTCAAGGCTGTACACTGGCACAGTGTACAGTGTCAGTTATGACAGGGGTAATATTCTGAACCTAGGTTATTTACTGATATTACTGTAAAGTGTCTAAGCAACGCCATCGTATGGTTAAATATGTAACAAAAAATAAATATATAGTTTATTCTTAAATCCCTAGAACGTTACGATTTTATTTCAAACACGGTAATTTATTGCCCATGCTTTTGCATTTATTTAAATTTTTTCTGCTAAATATGGCATATTGACTGGCTCTGGAAATTCTTCATTAACAAATGGAAGACAGGTCACTACTGATTAATTTTAAACAGTACTAATTACAGAATATCAATTTTTGAAATAATTATTAGATGTTATATCTGTTAATTCTATTTTTTCTCAGTCTTTACATTATAATTAAAAAAAATAATAAAGTATAATTATTCATGATACTGTATTTCAGCAAAGTTACATTTCCATCAGCATGACTAGAAGCTACCTTTAGGGAAAGGACTGGGAATATAAAATCTTTTCTTTCTTCTGCACTCAAGCGCAGTATCTTGAAAGAAGGAACTACAAAATACTAGGAAAATTCTAAGAGTTACTGCTAGATGGCATCTCTGTGCTGCTTTTCTGCAAGCCGAAAGTTTTTTTCTAATGACCTTCATAATATGTGAAGTGGGCTTTTTTCATAAGAGTTGGTTTTGCTGGCCATCACTGATAATCACAGTAGTATAATCAAGTAAACATTTTAGAGTGGTGTAATGCTGCTCTACACAGGAATGAAGCTCACATGGTTTCAAAGTCTAGTGACCTTTTTTTTTAATTTAGTTTTGAAATTGTAATTAGAACTGAAGAATATGTTGATTCTTCTGTGCACATAATGGATTTTATGCTTTTGGCTTTTGTAATGGTTCTATGTCCTATATCTGTTGGGTGTCATTATACATGAATACAGACGCAGCTGAGCTGTATTCATTGCCTGGGATAGCAGGATGTTTGGGAACATTAACATTAAAGAAAAAAAAGCAAAATTGAAACCATTCATATGTTTTAAAAAGCTTAATTAAACTTTACATTTTGATCTTTGAGCTGTGTTTCTAGATTTCAAAATCTAGAATTTCTACACATAATAAGAGTATACAAGGAGCCACTAATATCTTTCTTTTTTTCCCCAGATTTCAAGAACTTGTCAGTAGGACGAGTATACTGCTTTAATGCTGCTTTGCAGTGTAAATTAATTCACCCCTACTGTGAGATTTTATAACAAAAATGCTATTTAGAAACAGGAGTTACCAAAATACACTATTTTTGTTGGAAATACAACTCACAGTAATACAATACACTGCAAAATTAAACCGGAATCTTATTAACCACTTGGAAATTAATTTACCCTGTTTCCTACAATATTAGTGGTTAGTATGAAAATTGTATAATATTATTTAGCCTACATGATTTAAGAATTCTCTGAATGATTAATTGCTGAATGCAGTCAACTCTTGCTTGGTGTGCACTCTCCCATTTCTAAGCAATGCAATTTAACAGCCCCTGGAGAACATCCAATTGCTGTGAATACATCCTGTGCCCTCTCCCAGGTGTTATTCTGGTTACATTACTCTCACTCTAGTAACTTCAGTCAGTGAATAAAGACCAAAGAGTGCTGTTAACTGGTTCTTCCTGCAATGCCTTCCAACCTTCCAGGCCTGAAAAAAACCAATGGTTCATGTATTTCCTACTTGTCCACACTCAATGGCACGGCATCCACCATATGTTATATAAAATCACAGAAAAGTGTTCACTACATCATTTTAAGTAGCATATGTGAAGATACTAGAAGAGACCATGAAAAAAACATGTATTTGTGTGACAACTAACTTCTGGTACTATTAGGCATCATGTGGTCTTCAGGAGCTTTTCAAAATAGTGGATGCTATGTAAAGAGACCTTTTTTTATTATTCTAGCTGAAACCATCTGTTGTTCACTAGCAATCTGACTATTCCTTCTTTGAATGGACTCATACATTGATTTGATACATTATATAGAATCTGAAAAAAAATTATATGTATATATATACATGCATACATATGTGTATACATACAGCAAGTAATTCTTTTCTCACAGGAAAGAATTAGATACATATTGCCTTTAGGGAGCAGGGCTTCCACCTTCTGTATTTGGTCAAGTCATAAGCCAATAAAGGGAGACAAATGCACAAAATTAGCAAAGAAGAAAAAGCTGAAGCAGAGAAGGTGATTTTCAGGAAGTACAGTATAACAGCTATTAAAATATAACTCAAAATGGTGATTCCACTTGGCTATAGATTTAACAGTTATAAATTTCAGGTTGAAATCCATGAAGTTGGTAAGGGGGCTATTAAGAAAAGGAGTCCTCAGAGAGGCTCCAGTCTATTTTGGGCACTGAAGTCCTCATTTTCAACACTGTAGTATGAAAATGCTTCAGGACATCACTTAGGCATTCTTACTGGTTCTTGACTGAAAGCCAGGTAAAAATTCAAAAGCCTTTTATAAATCTTTGCAGTAGTAGTCTAGGAGGAGTCCTCTCAAAGACATCCTACACAAGAACAGCAATCTATCCTGCTGCAGGAACAAGTGGAAAATTTCTTGTAGAAGCTTATAAAAATTAACTGAAAAATTCACAAATTCTTTCACTTAACCCTAAGTGGCACAAAACCAGAAAGAAAATACCCCACAATTCTAGACCAGATATATTATTAATGTGCTTTTAAACCAAGATGTGTGACACCAGCATACCATACTCATTCCATCTAAGAACCAGTAAAATTCTTAGTCTCCCAAGACAGTAAAAAACAGAAATACAGTAGCAGTATGCATTCCTTCTTAAAATACTTCTAATGGTGTACAGGAGAATATGCAGGACTTAAACATTTTAATTTTACAGGAGTTAAACATTTTAATTTCAAGAATTCTGAAAGAAGAAGAGCTAAAATTGCACTCATTTAATATAAAGATTCAATGTGCACTACTTCCCACATGGTCAGCTAGTGCACTTGGTGCACTTGCAGAACACAGCAATTCACTGTCCACCTGATCTAACTTCATTTTTTTAAAAGGAGTTTTCATATGAGAGAATAGGTCCAAATCTATCCCCCTCCTTTATTTTTACTCACTTTTTTGTTGTTGCTGTTTTTCCTAAGAGGAAATTACCTTGGTGCTTTCACAGGGAGATCTCTGAAGAACTCTCAAAGTGCATAGCATCAATCTTCATGTACTTTGTGCTGGCATTAATGATGTTTTTGTTGAGCTTGCTAAAAAGAAAAAACAGATGATAAATATCTTAACCATTCCTTTCTTCAGTCAGCTGGGAAATTCCACTAACACTAGAAAAAACCCTTCTTACTTCAGTGCTCTGGTTATCTTACCACCATTTAAGAAAGTTGATTTTTTTATTTATCATATTTGTACTGGAACATGTTGATTATTGACCAGAAAGGACAGTGCATGTTATCTGACAAGCAAGCGAAGCAGAATTGAAAAGGTGTCTCTTTTGTAGTGACAGCTGCGTAGAATTCCAGTTTAGAAATTAATAAAATATTGCAGCTTTAACAATTCTGATTATGCCACATTATTATGTCATTATCTGCAGGACACCCATCCACCACTGATGGCCACTTGATACCTCTCACTGTCAGAAATAAAGGAGATTCCCTCATTTCAAGATGCATTAATCAAAACAGTTGTTCATTCAAGGGAGCATTTGTTCATTAACTTAAGATTCATATTACAATAACTAGGTGCTGGTGAAGCCCAAGCAAAGACAATGCTGAGATTATTTATTATGTATTATTTCTTAATTATATTCACAGTGCAGTGTAAAGGACTGTGTCCTAAAAAAAAAAAAAAAAATAAAAAACCCAACAGCATTATTTCCCAGAATCAGTGATACTTTCCTGGAAGTATTTTTGACCAGGGACTCAAATCATAAAGACAGCATCATTTATTAGAACGCTTGAAACTATTTCAAAACCACTACTATTTTTATTGTCATTGTTTTATTGCTGCCATTAAAGGTTTGTAAGTCAAGTCTTGGTTTTTTTGGGAATTGAAGAGTCTATATTTCTGCCTCAAAGAGGCACCAAGACACCAGAATGCTAAATAACAAGGCCCTCTACATGGATTATTTTATACCCATTCATAAAGCCATCTAATTGGGAATAGTATTAAAAGTATCTTTAAATAAAAAGGAAAATAACTTATGCATAAGACAAAGAAAATGTAGTACCATTGATAAATGGCTCTAAATGATAGCTAGCTCTGTGTTGGCTAAAACTAAATGATTAGTCTTCATCTTTACTGGCCATCTTCTCAAAACAGTTTCCTAATAACCGATTATCTTAGAGAACTAAGTACATCACAAAATATGTGTGTTTAGGAAACACAGAACACAAAATGAGAGAGATACAAGGAGTTAACACTGAGGAGGTAACTGCATTAGTGGATACAGGAGTATACACAGCAGTTTGCTTAGTTAAAATTTCATGGTTTCATAAAAATATGTGTTATCAATCCCCCATGAGGACCAGCTTTAACCACAAGCAAGGAGTATGGTGTCCTGCATTTTTGTCTTTTCAAAGCCTCAAGTTCTGTTCTGACTATAACCTAAAGGCTCATCCTGCTTCAGCCTCTGACTACCACAGAACAGGCAGGAATTTACAGAATTCTAGACACCTCCTTGGACCCCAACACAAATTTTCCAAGCACTCTTGCTTTTCTGTCACCTTGTGATTAATATGATGATAGGAAAATTATATGGACAAACACATTTAACGAACTCAATAGTACATTCATAACACATGCAATTAAACTAGATATGCAAAATGTACCTGAAAGGCATTTGTGCAAACCTGAAGCTGTATTTTACACTGCATCACACAAAAAATTAAAGTTTCCAGCCTTACAAAAGTCCCTCATGACCCATAAAACAACTGAAAACAGGAACAAAGAATAAGAGGAGTTCCTCTAAGGTAGGAAGGCCTGTAAATAGTGAGATCGGACATATCTTTATCCCTCTACTGAAATATTCACATAAAACTCCCAGATTTACATATATGCCATGTATTTCTACATTCTGTGATATTACCAGTTTACTTATTTAAACCTGTCATTTCTGACTGCTAAAAGATCAAATAGCTAATTTGCATTCTAATCCTTTTTAATAAGATGTTTTTAGAAATTATTGTTAACGACCTTCTGCTACACTAGTCCTGCAGACACAACAAAAATAAATAGTTCTGTATTAGCAGATGGTACAGCATTCTGTGTCTACTTTGTTTTCCTTCCATAGCTTCTGTTATGCTCAGCAATCTCTGCAGCACAATTCAGGAAGTTCAAATTTCTATGCTGTAATCATCATCTTTGCTGATCTTTGTCCTCTGGACTTGCTTGCTCATAAAATTGCTTACATACTCTGTTGAAGTCAGCAACAGTATCTTCACTGCAGTGAAAGAGTTAAATCACTGTATCCAAAGCTTAAGAAACTGGCCTTATATTTACATATGATACCCTAATGGCATTAAAGGATTGCTGTTGTCCTTACCAAGAGTAAATGTTGCTATTACAGTTCTCTGAGATGTTTAGAGTTTCTTTCAATTCAAACAGCTTTTAAATATTTCCCAGCACCACAGCTAGGACGTTCATTCAGGTGTCTCTTTGCATTTTGGTTAGTACTGCAACTGTGTCCAATGCATTTGAATCATAAGTACTAAGTATTAGAACACACAGAGAGCCACTGCATAATTTTCATCATAAACTGTTCATAACATTTCAGAAAATCTACTTTTAAAGCAAATTTCATCATCCAGAAAAAAATTAAAACTAGATATACTGCTCTCCCACATTTAGAAATGCCACAGAAATTAAATGAGGTTAAGGCTGGTTATATCATGGAGTCCAACTCCATACAAGGGACTTAACCAGTTCATGTTTTCTAATATGGTTCCACAACTCACATTCTATACAGATAGTAATAATGATGGGTAAAAAATTGGAAAAAAAATTCCTCATAAACCCCAGTTAAACAGAAACAAGGTTGTTTTTTCTCTTTTGGGATTTTCCCAAACCACTTGCAACTAAATACTGCCTAATAGTTTCTTTCCTCTTCTCATTAGTATTCTTGGACACGTACTATTTGCATTTTGTGATTTTTTTCAGTTTTAATAGCTTCTAACACTTTTTTTATCCATTGCAATAAATTTCAACTGCAGTTCTAGAGACTCAACTGTATCATGTCATCATTAGTTTCCCAAACATTTGCATTGCATCAACTAGTAATGTGGTATCTTTCTTCTCTTTTTGCATCCTTTGCAAAAATATGGTATTGTTAGCTAATTTCCTGCCAAAGTCATCTCTTTTCTTCTCCTTTCAAAATGCTAGCTGTTATTCTGTACTTGTACACTCCTTGTTTGTAGTCTTGAAATGGTGTCTGACTACCCATGTTCCTTACTGATCCCCTTAAACTGCTAGGCATTTGCTGTTGCCATATTTAGCTGTCTTTAGAGGATGGCTTTTTCCAGGAATCTTTTCGATAAGAGATTTGTTAAGTTTTGACAGATTCCTCCAATCTCCCCCACAGCACTTCATATGCTGAATTTTGTTATTTCTATTATTGCTTTTAATAATAATTTAAACCAAATCCTCCGTGCTAAAATTAAGTGTATTTCAAGCTGGATGCACTGTTAACCTAAGGAAAGCATCCCATTACAAGAATTCACAAGATTATGATTCTCTGCATCATATATATTCACGTTTACTAAAAAGTCCATAACAGACAGATTTAGGAAGTTCATTGGACTGAAAAGACTTTCAGCTATTCTTCCAAGAGCATATATGCAAATTCTGGAACAGTTACTCCAATTAGTATCCGCTCAACTAAAATGCTTCATGACAGGCATTTGGGGGGGGGGGAAATAAAAAAGAGAGAGGAAAACAAAACAAAACAAACGCACCACTGCCTCAGGGTACCCTATTTTTATATATTGGTTGTTATCGAGAGGCCATTTTTTAACAGGAGTTTTTTTGGACAAAGTATTCACTGTAGGAGAAAGTAATGATCTGCACATCTACTACAATCAATTTAAACATTAGTTTGGCATTTCTTAATTGATCTATTTGGTTACTTGAATTTTCTTTTAAAAATTACCCAGTCAGAAAATTCACATTTGGAAATCAGGTCTTTTACTTTAGAGTCTTTGCTTTTTCCTCTGAACTATTTAATTCAGAGCATTTTCAAATCAGCCACACCCTGTTAGAGACATCTTCACACTAAACACAACCTCCCAATTTCCAGGCAGTAAGGCTTTGCATTTTGCCTGACAAAATGACAAGGGTAATTCCACAGTATAAGTGAGTGCATGGTGTCTATTCATTACAAGACTACCTGAAGATTAACTAATTGGCTAAAAGACCAAAGATAACACTGGAAGTAATGGGAACGTCCAGTTCTGTTCAACATCTTTATCAATGAGCTTGATGATCGGACAAAGTGTTGCAGCAGGCTTGCTGATGACACAAAACTGGGTGTAGTGGCTGATACCCCAGAAGTCTGTGCTGCTGTTCAGGGGGACCTAGAGAGACTGGAGAGTTGGACAGGGAGAAATTTAATGACATACAACAAGGGCAAGTGTAAAGTCTTGAATCTGGGAATGAACACCCCAGGTACTAGTATAGGTTGGGGACTGAGCTGTTGGGAAAGGGACTTGGGGGTGCTGGTGGATGGAAGGCTGACCATGAGCCAACAATGTGCCCTTGTGGCCAAGAATGCCAATGGCATCCTGGGATGCGTTAGAAGTGGGTGGTTAGTAGGTCAAGAAACATTCTGCTCCCCTTCTACTCTGCCCTAGTGAGGCCATATCTGGAATACTGTGTCCAGTTCTGGATCTCTCAGTTCCAGAAGGACCAGGAACTGCTTGAAAGAATCCAGCACAGAGCCCCCAAGATGATTAAGGGAGTGGAACATCTCCCTTATGAAGCAAGGCAGAGGGAGCTGGGTTTCTTCAGCTTGGAGAAGAGGAGAATGACAGGTGACCTCATTAATGTTTATAAATATGTAAAGGGCAGGTTCCAGGAGGATGGAGCCAGGCTCTTTTAAGTTATTCCCAGTGACAGGTCAAGGGGCAATGAGTACAAGCTTCAGCATAGGAAGTTCCACATAAACATAAGGAAAAACTTTTTCTCTGTGAGGGTGACAGAGCACTGGAAGAGGCTGCCCAGGGCAGGGGAGTGGGGGGGGACTCAATGATCTTTCAAGGTCCCTTCCAACCCTTAACTTTCTTTTCAGAAGAAACCCTTAAACACCTACCAGTGGATACAGGCTATGCTATGCTGCCTTTAAAACATGACCTCCAGCTGCAATTCAAAACTACATTCTAGACCATCTGCACTGTTTAACTTGAGGCATGCCAGAGGAAAACCTTTCCAGAAAACCATTGCACCATCAGGTACACCCAGTTGCAGTATGGACATCTCCATAACTGGTCAGTTCAGGTGTAGCACAGAGGGGCATAAGAACAACTGCATATTTTTATATATATAGGTCAACATGCTTATGCCCATCAAAGAGCATCTCTTACTGAGTAAGCACATCAATGTATGATGCCAATGAAGAAAACGAGGATGAAAAAGATTAAATGATTCAATATTTGTCTGTCTTAATGTGCTGTTCTCAGAAGATAGGAAAGAAAATAGAAATAAAGTCTTCCGCAAATAGTAATTCCAATTTTTAAAGAAGCTTAGGTTATAAATTTTTGCTCCTAGGGAGCAAAATTGATGGCAGAGAAGAATGTTAGGTGAATATTTTAATATATTTTTGAGCATGAGTTTATAATTTGTACTTACATTTGTACAGGATAAGAAATTTTGCCTCCTCATTTGAGAAAAAAAACATATATTTTAGTGATAAATGCAAAGAAGCTCAAATTTTAGCATTCAATTTTGTGAATTATTCACAAAAGTATTATACACAGCAAGAACTATTTATAGAAATGTTGCTGAAAATAGTACTCTGTCTGCAGACTGATCCTAGTAAAAGAAGCAGCTAATTTTTTAAAACTGTTCAGATCAAATTATCTGCCCAGCCTTATTGCTGCGTATACAGTGCAGTCTATTTTTAACTACGAGATGGGGCTTTCAGCACTTCCCAGAAGAGCATGATACAGCCTAGCACATTATGCTGCTGCATTTTTTTTCCCCAGTTCTTCATACTCAGATTCAGTGCTTACTGTTGTTATAAAACCACACAGAATTACGTAATGTTGCAAAGGACATATCTGCTTTCCTGATTACTGGAGAGGAAAAATATTTGCTTCTGTTGTAGTTTCTAAAAAGTAATTCCATACAGTTATGAAAAATTGGTGAAAATGGGCAAGGGATGTCTGACTCATTGTATAGACCCAAGGACAGGAAGGGAAAGAATGAGATCTGTCACTGAAGCCTTACAGAGGAATATTAAGTACAATTCAATAGCAGGTAACAGTAAAGGACTAAGAGATGATTGATTTTCCTTCTACATACGTCTGAGAAATGTGTCAGAAAGCAAACAAAGCAAGGACTAAGATACTGTAAGTACAAATAGAATCCCACACTACATGATTTACAGCTGCTCCTGGGTTTTATCACTCTTTAGCTAGCCATCAGACCCAAGAAGTTTTCAACAAAGAATAAAGCTCTTTCCTTCTAGTTTTATAGTGTCTTACAAAAAATTAACTAGAGGTTAAAATTTACAAAATTTTTAACAGAATTAAGGAGAGGTTCTCAGATGGCTTAGTCAGGAGCTGGACCCATGCTAGCACTAAAGAGAAGACTCTGCAATGGAATTCTCAATTGCACTTTCTCCTCTGCTTGAAAGAATTCTTTTAACAAAGTCATGCTGCTATTGGCTCCATTTTCATCATTTGCTAAGTGAAACTGCTGCATAAATATTTTATTCTTGTAAGACCTTAATAGTCAGATAAATGAACATACACTTACAAGCACGTCACTTTTTTACAGGTTGCTGTGAGTTGACTAAGCATGTATAAAGATTTCTTCTTTCCTCCAGACAGTAAACAGAATTCTTTTGCTTTGGAAAAAATAGCTTACCCTGTTTTCATTCTATTTATTTGGAAAAGCAATGTCCAGATAACAAAATTCTTAAACATCCCTTAAACTAGGGTAAACAAGGTAGTGGTCTGAAGACAGTAATTTCAGGTTTACTCCTCAATATGAAAAGACGTACTGGGGGCTCAGTACTTTTGGAGAAGACAGCTAAACTAGCATAATAGCACCTTTAGATAAGCTCAGAGTTGCATTTCATACATGAAAGGTCTATGGAGCTAATAATTGTACTCGGTAGGATTCTGCTCATCATTTTTCTATTGGCTGTCATGCAGATGCTGTTTCATTATCTGCTAACACCAGGACTGGAAATCTACAAAACATGAATACAATAGTTTTGAATTAATGTCTTTTGTAGCTCAATTTTCAGAGACTATTTTGAGAACAGTGCAGTAGCAGAGTGTGAAAAACAGAGTGGTACTATTTTTTCTTGTACACAGCGACAATATGGAGCAAAATCCTTAATCTTTACCCTGAGTAAGAATTTAGGGATTTAGCTCTACGTATTGATTGTTTCATAGCTATGATCATCTTTACCATGTTTAATGGTGAGATGGTATGTTGTTACCTAGTGTTCAATATTTCTTCTCATAACCCAGAAGTGCATTTCTGGGATGTTGCCTCACACATGCTCGTGTTATGCCTGCCTTGTGAAGTAGTGCATAGATATGTTACTGAGAGTCATACAGAAGGTATACTTACAGAATATATAGCATATCTTTTTTATACCAAACCTATGTCTTAGGGACTTACTTTCATTGCAGGAGTTGTTTTGTATCCATGACAAGAACACACACTGTTTATATGGTACGGGAGGTGTAAGGATTTAAGAATATTTTTTTTTTTCTTGACTGGACCAGCTATGTTAAAATCCCATGGTAACTGTAGATTAAAGTCTGTCTGAATTAAAAATTGTTATTATTACCAAAATAAAATTAAGGAGCATGTTGAATGACAACAAAATGTTGACAGTTCAGTCAGATTTGAAAAAAAACAGTTCAGTCAGATTTGTTTTGGACTTAAATACTTAATGTATTTCTCTGAAGTAAAATTTGGTTGAACAAAGGACCTAAGCTTGGATAGCCTACAATTAACACATATGAAGTTTTGTGGAGTCACCCTGAGAAACTCCAATTGCACTTGGCAGATGGCTGACCAAATGCACTGCTGGAACAGCCTCCACCTCCATGGGGTTTCAACCACAAGAAACCCTCACTGTAAAATTAGTCTGCTCTTTACTGACTGAACCTGAAAAGATGAAAGTGCAGTAGAATTACTTATGAAGTGACACAAATTGATCCCCTGTCCTTAATTCAAATTATCTTCCAAACCCAGCTTTTCTACTGTGTAAACTACAATTCATTTCCAGATGATTTAAGACCATTGTTCCTCTCTTTATATGATTAAGCCTCTGGAAACTATATAGGTCGTCTACCTCCAATTTATGCCCTGGGGATGCATTTCTTAATGAGCATTAGATTATTTTACTGTTATTTAACTATTGCTATTAATATAAGAAAGTATTTACTATTCTTGCCACAGGGCCTCGTTTGCAGTGGCAGATACTGTGGGAAGAGAGAAGGCAAGCCTCCATCCATTTTTGTACTCCTCTCTGCCCTGAAATTCTGTATAACTCTCTGAGGGAAGAACAAAAGAACAGGACTCAGACTTCCTTAGTTTCCTCAGCAGTCACACAGCTGATTTCACAATATAATGCTAAGTTGATAGTGCTTCCAGCATTTACCAAAATAGGTATGAGAATGCTGTTTGTATGTCTGACTTCAAATTATTAGATTTCAGAAACACATACTTTTGTATCAACTGGATAACTATTCCATTCTTATTCCACCCCTGTTTACTAAAGAAATAAGGTAGAAAAAATATTTGTAAAGGGACTCAGGAGGGACCCTTCCTTTGTTTACTCTGACACTTGCTTGGCATTTATATCATTTCAGTTTGGCAGAAGTACATTGCAGCTGTACATTAGTCTGTTATGAACTATGAATGATTTTGGTTTAGATTTTATTGTTAAGACTCCTTTGTTTTGCTAAGTTATTTCTAATCCATACGATTAACATGAACTTGAAAGCTCCATTAACCTTCCTTATGCCATCTGCAGTTCATAGTTTGAGTTCACATCCAAACACAGAGAGAAGACAACTGAGAAACATTGTCTTAAAGACACACTGTTTAACATCTTTGTCAGCAACACAAATAGTAGAAATGAGTGCACCCTCAGTAAGTTTGCTGATGATACCAAACTGTGTGGTGAGGTTGACATGCTGGAGGCAAGGGATGCCATCCAGAGGGACCTTGATAGGCTTGAGAGCTGGGCTTGTGCAAATTGCTTGAAGTGCAATGAGGGCAAGTGCACGGTTCTGCACCAGGGGCTAGGCAGTCTGAAATACAAACACAGGTTGGGAGGATAAAGAACTGAAAACAGTTCTGAGGAAAAGGACTCAGGGTTCATGATTGATGAGAAGCTCAACATGAGCTGGCAGTGTGCTCTTGCAGCCCAGAAAGCCAACTGAGATTAGACATGAGGAGAAAACTCTTTACTATGAGAGTGGTGAGAGACTGGAATGGGTTGATCAGATAAACTGTGGAGGTCCCTTTCCCTGGAAGTGTTCAGGGCCAGGCTGGATGGAGCTTTAAGCAACTGTATCTAGTGGGAAGTGTTCCTGCCCATGCAGGAGGGTTGGAACTAGATGTTTTTTAAGGTCCCCTCCAACCCAGACCCTTCTATGATTCTATGAACAGGTGAAAAATTTATCAAACTACTGATTTAAAGAGAGGCTTAGAGGGACAGCTAGCTTAGCTGTACTAAGACAGCACAGTTGTTCTGTTTGACTGGTTCTAGTATTCCAGAGCCTAGTCTATAGTTTCTGACTTATTTTTGTGTCTTGGTTTCTTGTCAGCTGGGTCAGAAGAGATTGCTTTCTGTCACTCTGCTGTGCTCTAAGAACATAGCTCAGTTTAACAGTATTTTGAGGGTTTTTCTTCTCTCATTTATCTCATATGAAAAGAATACTCTCAGGTACTTCTGAAATTCTTCTCTACAGTTCACTCCCTCGACCCAGAAACAAATTTTGTGCTCCCTAAAAAAGTTGTAGTATAGTTTCCTCAATTTTAAGTGTTCTTTTCAATTCCTGTGAATAACCAGTAATTTACTTCAAGAGCAGTGACAGAACGCATCTTCACATTCTTGTGCATATTCCTGTACTTACAGATCTGTGTCAACAGCAGGAAAAAATCAGTGCTGAAATAACAATTAGTGTTTCCATAAAGTGAAATATTTTCTAATTTCAGTGATTAAATCATCAACTTGTAGCTGGATATTCTCCCTAGTGGTTGATTGAAATGAAAGACATTTCACTGGGTACTAATCATAGGAATTTTTGTTCACATGCACGTCTTTGTGTTCTGGTATAATTAAATATAACTTAGGTAGTGTGATTAATTCACGCATGGAATCCAAATCATAAAAAAAGTATCAGTGTTTAAAAGATTTTTTAGTGATACGTGCACACTCTTTTACTATTGATAAGGAACTCAGGAGAAAAAGTAACACACCAGTCCTTTTCCTTTAAAACTGTATCTCGGTGCTAGTGCCTGGCATTTCTACTGCAATTTCCTACAGACTACAGGTTCGCCTTTCAGGAACAGCTGACACGTTGCCAGCCAAAGACCAGAGAAGAAGAGCTAACATGATCATCAGTTGCAGCATTGCAGTCTTGGAGTTGCTAGGAGAACCTGCTCACCATAATGTAAATCAGAGCTGACTGACGCCTGGGATGCCAAAAAGGGATTGTCTCAGAGGTCCAGGAAGACAGTGAGCAAGAGAGTCATATAACCCAGAGATCTCTTTATGCTGAGACACCCTTTCTCAGCCAGCACAGGACAACTAGAGAGTTCCAGAGCATACTAACAGAAAGTCTCTGTTACTTGAATTATGTCAGCCTCAGTTCTTGATCTTCTTATTCTCCCTGTGAAAAAGCCCAGTTTACAGCTACAGTTTTGGTAGATTGTTAGCGTATTATCTAGTAGGAACACCATACTAGAATGAGGGAAAATTTTATTGAAAGGCCACCATAGAATAAGGAATAAAGAATATCACCTCATTCAGTTTTCCACAATAATGTTCCAAACAGCAATAAGCCCAGCTCAGAAGGCTTAAACTGCAGTATGACTATAGTTTGAGAACTGCCTTAAATTCTTCATAATTACAAAGGCCTGACTTCATGCAGTAACATAACCATCTGTATAGAATGCTGGAAGGCTTTTAGCCCCAGTGGTTACGTTCATAATGCACAGAACAGTGGGCTATGTTATAGCTACACAGCAGTTCATGTGCCTATGGCACAAGTAATGGCTTTAAATAACATGGAATTTATTATCTGTCCTTCAATATGTAAAAAGCCACATTGTGCTTTAGCGGTGCTTTTTTTTCCAATTGTCAACCTTTTCAGTTTCTGTTTCATTTTTAAAGTGTCTCGGTAATGGTCATGCATTTATTTTCTCTACAGATATCTAATATTCAAATTTTTAAATTTTTTTCACAGGCTGTAGGGCCTGTTATCTCCTTTTCTAGTTGGTAGGTTCCTGGAGAATTGTTCTGCCTAATGGAACAGTACTTGTATTTTGTGGTCTGAAGCAATGTTGTTTCCAATTCATTACATAAGGAGAAATGAAGCATCTCATGAAGTAAGCATTAGAATATGAAGTCAAAAAGTCTGTCTGCATTGCTAAGCCAGATTGGTCTTTGGTGAAATGGGATATTTTCATCCCACTAAAAAGCTATTATAAACACATTCCTTTGACTGCCAAGCAAGTTAAACTGCAGAGTCCATTTGTTCCCTCCTTAATGCATCTGATTTACCTCAATTTTAAGTCAAAGCAAGAGATTCTACCATTCCTGCTGGGAATCTCTCACACCTCCTGATTCCTAACCCTCACTCCCATACTCCTAACACCTCTGCCAAATCCAGGAAAATGTAAACGTACAGCAACAGAGGAACATCTTCTGAGTTAAACACTAATTCTTCCAAGACCCAAAGTACAAATGGGAAGAGTAAAAATAATAAATGGCATTTATATCTAGATAGCATTTGTAACCTTTATACATTCAACCTTAATCTTTCCATCTGTATCTGTAAAGCACAGTGCAGCTGAGGTAAAAGCTGGTCTTCTGTGTAAACCAGTCTTTTCCTGTCTCCACTCTGCCTCCTTGCTCTGCTGTGTTCAGGGTAGGACTATGATTCCACCTTTCAGGCTTGAGAGAAGCACTCCAGTAAAGGCTTCAGAAATCAGACATACCATACTCTGTACTCATGATCAGGCCATTGTTATTTTAAACCAGCTGAAGCAATTGTTCTTGGCCTTTTCTTTACCTCCATTTAACTTCCTGAATGTTTCAAGTTAATAAAATGCATTGAGAAAGGATAGCACCACACAAATAAGCTCATTTATATATATACATATATGTATATATATATTATTCCTTGTTACATTTGGAAAGACTTATTTACAAATCCAAGATATTCTTTTTGTCTCTGGGGCTACTAATTAGCTTGAGGAATTTCTAGCCATGACACTTCCCATATGTCTGGGAATTCATAGCAGAAATTAAAGTCATCAAGGAACACTGCTTGGGAAACTGCTTTCTGTTTTGATATCTGTTTTAAACACACTGCACCGTCCAAAATTTCTTTCTAATCATACTATTAAGGAATCACTAGGAAAGTGCTGACTAGGAAGGCTTAGACTTCAGCAAATCTGTCTACAGACAGGTATCTCAGTACAGGTTACCTCATGCTACCATCTGATAGTGTCAGAAAAAGCCATTTGCTGAGGGAAAAATTTGGCAATTTATACCACTTAAGAAACCATAACCATGATTTCTGAAGAATCAAAACCATACAAGAATTGCAATCAGCCTCTGTGCAGCTCAGACTTGGATATTGACAATGAACAAACATGAAAGACTGCCAACAGCAAAACATTTAGTTAGATTTCAGGATAAAACAACAGTTCTTGAATGTCTCTAGTTAAGTGTGTTGAATGTCTCCAGTTAAGGCTCTGGATCATTCCTGTAGGGTGCTTTGCTTTTAGAGTATGGCCATATTCAGCATGCTGTTAAACAACAAAGTATTTTTCAAATGTATCAGTTTTTCAAAAGAATTAAAGTGTCTAAGCTGGCATTTATTCTAAGCCCTTTGAGATGAGAATTCATTATTCAACCCAAAATATCCATTCATATTACTAATAAACTACTGAATTTATGTAAAGTGAGTAGACTGATGAGCTTTCTGTGGATCAAGAAGTTGTTTGCAGCCTAGGAAATAGTCCCTCTAACACATTAATATTTGATTTTGTGTCCAAGTCGTTTAACAGAATCTCCCATGGTAAGTTTAGTATTATTTCACTGGAATATTTTTAACTCATTTTACTAGACATGATAAAACACGTGTGCCCCTAACTTTCTCTACTAACCTTCCCTTTAACTCCTTAAATAACTCATCTACATCATTACTACACTGAAAAATGAATCAAAAATCCCACAGTCCTGAGAAGATTTTAAATTAACAGTGTGAGCAAAGGTAATCTATTCAAAACAAAAGAATTGCGATATTCTTGTGCAAATCATGCAAGTCACACTTTGCTTATAAGCTGATTTTGATTTTTTTACTATAATGAGCAAAAAATAACCTATTTGCAAAGTGGTTGTCATTTAATTAAGTTACTTAGCTGTTTATTATTAATTTATTTCATTATTAATTAAGTATTTAGCAATTTATTTTAAAACTTCACTCAAATTCTTCCTGGAAAATTGGTATA
The DNA here is from genome assembly GCF_036169615.1 of Heliangelus exortis. NCBI lineage: Eukaryota > Metazoa > Chordata > Aves > Apodiformes > Trochilidae > Heliangelus > Heliangelus exortis. Next base: position 19,756,671 of record NC_092429.1, on the reverse strand, counting down.
AATTCACGTTGGGTTTTGCTGAAGTGCCCTCCAGGAAATTATTTGTATTAGCTTTAAACATTCATGGGGTAGTAAAAAAAAAGAGCTTCCAATGGAGATAATATAGAAAAGTATTTTTAATTGTCTTCAGCCTCCAGTAGTCATCCCATGCACCAGATTTAACATCTGCAGAACTCTGCTAAACAGTCTAAAATAGGAGAGAAGGTGCAACGAGCTAATTACGGGTTTACTAGGCTTTGGTTTTATCAACAAAATTATTTGTTACTGTCTATCCACTAAACAAGCTTTCTTGTTATAAGTGACTGCACACTGCTGAAGTCATGCACTAACTCTTAATTTCCTTAAGCTGGAAGAAAGCTTATGAGACATAAGAACACAAGCAGCAAGGATCTAACTACGGCAACCACATTTTCAAGCTAGAGAATTTATTTTCGTCTTTTCTTTTTTCCACATTATATGCTACATTAAAGAAAAAAACACCTAATTCATGAGAATAGCCCTATGGCACCTCCTCTGCCAAAGAAAAAGAATAGGCAAATATTTTCCCTAAGCACTGCCTGAGGTGGGTTCCATCTGGAATCACTTTCCTCCTTATTTGTGACAGGTTGTCTATGTGTTGTATTCGTAAGTGAACAAATAAATTATAATTTCCTAGTCCATCGAAAGTGAAAAATCAATTAAAAAATAGTATATGTGGAATGCAGGTTCTTTAGCTACCCACTTTTGACCTCAGTGGTATTTTCTTCAGTATCCTATTTCTGCCAAACCACAGATTTTTAAATAATATTATATCGTTTAATTCTAGTTACAAATTTAAACTGATTTCCAAGACTAAGAGTGGTGGATCTTAGTCCTTTCTTATTGTTATTCAATTGCCTTAAAACCACCAGTGCTTTAATAAATTAGCTAAGATATATCCAGTTTTTGCAGTGTCATGTTAATAGTTTTTACTCTCTTGGTGCTTTTAAAAATTCAGCGCATGTTCAACACCAGAGATCTGAACCTTGGCTTGGAATACACTAATATGAAAAAAAAAATTTAGAACAGAATTTTCACTTTGTTGGGACAGACAGCTGTAAAATACAAAAAAGAACTGTATAGTTCTAAATTTTTCTGCATTACACTTAAGCAGCACAACGGAAAACCACATCCCTTAATGGGACAAGTACCTTGCTCACAACTTGGAGGTAATTTTCTTTCAAATAATGAAAAAAAAGCTATGCTAACTTTTTTTATATTTCAAATACTACATATTTTTAAACACACTAGCAATCACCAACCTCCTTATATTTAGAAGTGCCTGAATAGAATCTGCATTTGATAGAGTTCTTGAATAATTTCTCTATTCTTAAAGTACTGAGTGATTCAAACAGTATTCAAAAAATATAATCCTAATGTTCTTTACCCAGATCAGGACAAAAGGTAGGAAATAAAGTTCCAGATATGGAGAGGTCAGGTCTTTGCAAAAGACGGTTCAGTTCTAAGGCACTATCTCCAGTGTTCTCAACATGGATTAAAATTTTCAGAGGAGAGCCAGATTTTTTACACATGGATTTTCCTGGTAATGTTAAATACTCTCTAATTTTCTCATCCCAAGCTACATTTTAAAATGTAATCTCTGCTTATTTACAGCATTTTTTACCTCTGTCTTGCTCTCAAGATGCAGAAAAAGACTGTTTCGTTCCTTTAAACACACAATGCATCCCTGATGTTTTTATTAACAAAGGCATACTGGGTTTCCAGGTAAAAATTAAAGTGTTTCTGGCCACTATGAAGACCAAAATTATGATGTCTTTGGTTGTTTATGAAAGACATTCATATGACTCATTATGCTGAATGATGATTCACAGAAATCATACAGTAAAATATTTCCCCATGATTAAAGAAGTTCACTTTTAGCTCCAGCAATACTGACAATGCAATTTCAACATTTTTATATGATATATGAATAGTTTGTGTGCAAGAGGACTATATTTATGTACCTGGCTCTTGAATACTGCATTTAATACTATGCTATATGACTGATTTTTTTTTTTTTTTCTCCTTTTAAACTACAGAAGAGGGCACACCAGACAGTCTGGAACTTAAGCTTTCATTAAATTCAAATAAGCATCTTAGATGAACTATGTAACTGGCTGTAGTTCGGTCATTTCAGTTTAAAGATATGGTGATATCAAAGAAATTAATTAAAACTTTTCCTCTGCAGATATTCAGGTCTCAACAGGACTGAAGAATATACTGATTTTGCTTTCAAAATGCTATGTACTATTCAATATGAGGTGGAGGTCTTACTCTCATGCTTTACAATAGTCTGGATTGAAATTTCCTTTTCTTGTTTTGTGATCCTTTGAGATGAGCTCATGCATATTTTTTTAAATGATCTTTTGGGACTGAAAACACTTTTCTGGAGCTCCAGCACAAGATGTGTGTCTGAAGATATTATTTGGCCTGATGGAAATAGTTGTGTCACTTTTTGCATCACTGCTACCTACAGAAATGAATTACACGATTTAGTAGAAAATCTTTTACTAAATTATGCTGTCAAATGCTAACAAGAGTTAGTTACATCATTCCATAAAATTAGTATCAAATCCTCAAGCTATGTAAATGCCTTCATTAACCAAAAACTTGGTTCTTTTTTATCAATTAGATAAAAAGGTTATCTAAAACTTCACCAGCTTTGCCTGTGTTTTTTATTCTTCACAATCACATTGCTAAGCAATCCTTTACAGACTCACTGACTTTGTGAGTCTTAATTGGTGAAAGTCCTCTAATTCAAGCTAGAAAGGAAAATCCCTGCACTGAACTTCTAGTGAACAGAAACTTTGTTCTCTGGAAAGGAAATATTCACTTCTAAGCTATTCGTTGATGCCCAATTCTCACATTTCATATTCTTCTCCAGTGAGATAATAGTAATCTCTACATTTTTAATATCAATATTGTATACAGAGTATTATGACTGAACACAAGGATTAAATGCTGGAGATGACAAAAAATAACCTTAAACTGCTGAAAAGTAATTTTTAAAATATAGGTTACAAACTGTATGGAGAGATTCAGTAAACAGAAGGCTTCTGATGTGATATTGCCTCAGTCTTCATCATTTATACTTCTCTTGTCATCTCACCAAACCCCATAAAACTACAGAATTTCATTCATCTGACAAATTGGGAATGACCTTGTTTCCTTTGGTCATAAAATGCAGCTATAAAAGAATGAGTGGAATGGGTCATGATGTGTACCATTATATTTTTAGAACTCTTTGCATTTGAAAATGCTGAAATGGGAGCCTTTGCAGGGATAAGTCATTGATCAGTTTGATGTCAGAACTTACTGTGCTGTAAAAAGCTTTGCTCTCTTTCACTGCTGTAATCTGTAGTATCAGACATTCCATCAAATGACTGCAGAGCAACACAAACTGCTGCAATCACGTTCTGGAATAATTGAAAAATCAGTCAGTATTAGTCCAAGACTGTAGCTTTCTAACTCAGAGGACAGAATTCAATGCCTATTTTAGAGAAACAGGGAAACCTGAGTAAAGGATAACTGATTCCAGGGTGAAAAATCATAAGCACTGAAAGCAACCCTTAAGTAGCATGAAAGCCACACAGCTAGAATATGAACACAGTTAGACTCTCCAGCTTTTATTTTCTACAAATTTCAAGAAATATGCTACATTTATCTCAGTTTTTACATAGGGTCACAATTTTCTGTGCCAATTTCTATGAGGACTTTCAACGTACACCACTCTTTTTCTCGTCATAAAGGAACATGGCCTCTCCTGAATTGCTAACTATTTGCATTTATGGATTTGTCTAAGCATTTTGCTAATACTAAGACTCTGCCAAGTGGTATATCAATCATAAATAAGTCAAATTCCTGGTAGAAGTGGGAAAATAAGAGTCTGAATACAAAATACTTCTTTCAAAACAATGTGAATATCTGTGGTGGTTCAACACTATTGCTGAGCCTAGGATCCTGGAAAATCATAAGATGTCTCATTACGGTAGCCTTGTTTGTCCCCCAAAAGAGGCAACTTCCAGTACTAAAAATATTACCAGTTTAGGATTTTGTTAATTCTCAAGGATATCAGCCTTTGAGGTGCCAGATGTATGCACCTTTGGTCTGCAAGTATGTACTAGTTTATATTTCTGAGGAATTTTCCCTACTTCATCCTTAGAGAGGATATGACAGGTATGTTAGCAGAGAAAATCAGTGTGACATGACATACAGTATGGTGAAGGGCAAATCAACAGGATAACCCCCTCCCCATTTCATGTATTCATTAGTCAGTTTATATAGTCTTGACAACAAACCACACTGAGAAATAAAAGGATAAAGCCAAGCGCTTCTGTAATGCAAAGCTGTTACTTTACAAAGAACAGGAGCTGCCAAAATACAGTAGAAATCAACAGTAGGTGGTTTCTTTGCTCTCAGCTCCAAAGACAGCGCTTAGCCAAATCCTACTAAGTAAAAAGATGAGCTGCTCTCTTGACCCTAAAGCACGGTTCCTTTTCACACAGCAAAACTACTCTTCCTCTCCTGAAATGCTGCATCCACATCCAAACCATTCAGCCCTGAGTCTTGCCCAGGCTTAAAAGGAAAATGTAAGCAAGGAGTTTGTTCACAGTATCGTTTGCTATTCCGCATGTCCCAGGCCTGTTGTATTTATAAGTACAGACACAGCCCATAAGTCTCTTCCCAAGGTCAAAATTCTCCTTTTATGGGGAATTTTATTTTACAAACCTTTTCCACTTTCTTCAGTTCAGTCTTCATCACACTCACAAAGGTTCAAGGGGATTTTAAAGAGGGACTGAACAAATTTACCTGGGGCTATTAAATATGACAATTCACCTCCACTTTAGGGATCTGTAACCTATGACTGCCAAAAGCTGTAAACATACATTAACCAGAACAGGGTCCAGTCACACTGGCCATTCTCACAGGCCCTAAAGGGGCAACTGTTCTAAATATCTTATGTCTCTGTTTTCTGGTATCTAGTTGCAGTCAGAGCCAGCTGAAAACACATATTTTATTAAATTATATTAAAATTAACTGATTTTCATGGCTTAAAGTCTACTCCAGGAAAATATATGATCTAACTTGATGGTGAATCTCAGCTTCTTAGGAGAACCAAGTTAATTTTAATATTTATACTCGGCTCACCTGCCACACTCACCCTCAGCAGAATAATACATATTTGAGGATGGAAAAAAGACAAAATACTTAAGACTGAGGATTATTCTAGGAGGAATAAGTCCTTATATCCAATTCCTACAGCTTTCATAAGAGCACTGAAACTGCAGTACTGTATGATGTCCAACCAACCCCAGAACCACACAACATTGCACCCTGCCATTCTGTGGATGTTCAGAGCTAGAGGACAGATCCCAGGATTCTCCAAAAACACAGATTCCCAGTCTCTACTGAAGGGAAAAGGGCTCTCTGTCCTTTAGGCATTCTCTGCTAAAGAGATATGTCTTTATATTTCAGAAAATTAACTTTCTGAGAAATTGTGAATGACCTTGGTCACTCAGAGAAATAAAGAGAACGGAAGAGAAAAGGGTGATTTCACTAAATTCTTCTTCTACCATTAGACCCATTGCCTTATCAAACATTTGAAAGGAAGAGCTAATGAAGTTTCACTGAATATTTGATTTCAATGTTATTGAAAATTAAATTGTCAAGAAATAACTGAAGTTTTCATTTCCAGTTAATCCTTTCCTGCCTATTTTTTAATTTTTTTCCCCACCTTTTTCAGTTCACTGCAAACTTTCCTTAAGGCCAGCCTGCTCCTACTTTCAGGCAATTCTCTTCATGGACTAAGCCCATTGTAGACACTCTACTTTGTTCCATTGTACACTTGGGAATGGCTAACAGCACAACAGAGGAGAATAGGTGGGGAAAAAAAACCAAACATGAAAATACTAAGAACAATATTTTCCTCCACTCAAAGCTCCCTGAAGCCTGAAAAATGAACACACAGATAGCTAAAAACACTTCAGAAACAACATCACCTCATTGGTGAAAGCAGGTAATGGACAACAGATTTCTAAAATCCCTTGCTCAGTATTTTTACTATCATTGAAGATGCCTGACTGAAAAATGTCACTGTATGCACAGATGAGTTGGTGAAAGGATATTCTCTGGAAAGAGCCTGAACCTCTCGATAGTTCTTATGAAGAATCTGGATGTTACTACTCACAAGTAACATTGCAAAGCCAGAGAGTTTTACCAAACAAAACCAGAGTTAGATAGAGAAGCTAATCTTTTCTCAGTGTTTCTAAATTCAGAGAACTGGAATTTAACTGAAAGGGCAAAGATGTACTTGCTTGGTCCACCTAAGCTCTATGAATTTTAATTGCTATATAAATTCTGAGAACTTTGCTTTATACATTCATTAACCTTATGTGATTAAACAGTAATGTTCAGAAACATGACTAATGTACTGGCATATGTTTTATGAAGAATCTATGTGCTGCTGGGTGACCAATAGAATATATCACATGAAGAAAAAGAACTTTATACACTATAGAATAACATTATAACAAGGGAAGCTTTGACTTTTATGCATGTGCTTACTTTCTAAACCTAATCTGTCAAAGCACAAATTTACTGAGCTTTAAGCTTTCTGATTTTGCTGTACTTCAAAGGAAGATATTTAAGACCTCTAAGCCATGAGTATGCAATCTCTTTGATCTCTACCTGCATAAAATGTAAGGTTTTAGGCAAAGCCTTTATAGCATATATCCATGAACACGATTCTGAATTTTGAGAAATATTTGGAAATGAGAGAACTTTTTTGTTACATATAATAAATAAGCTGACATCAGGGCTAAGTGACTGCTGCTGAACGTCACCATTTCCTTTCTTACAATTACTGTTGCTTTTCCTCCAGTCAGGAGGTAATTAGTCATTTTTCATGCATTTATGTGTGTGTCCACATATTACTGTCTCTCATAACATTTTCCTTTTTGACATTCCCAATTCTCATTTTTCTTTATAGTACATAGATTATCATACCATACATTGGGCTGTACTCTTATTTACATTAGATTTTATTTAATTATTGCAACAAGTGAAAGTAAAGTAAACAGCCTGAAAAAAGTGAAAGTCTGCACTAGCATATACCTCTAGAGCCTGGCATCATCCCTGCACTGCAGTGCAAACGTGCTTTAAAGCCCATCTGCATTTATAGAGGATCTAACTTCAGCACTTTGGGGAATCAGATGCCAAGTATATGATAATTTTAAATTATGTAACTAGCCAGGAGTACCAGAGTATCATCTCTTGCCATGGACTTTAAAGAGCAGCAGCAGTACCATAAGTTACACATCAGCAGGTTTATTTTAAACTATGTTAATGAATACTCTGTCACAAGAACAAAGCAGGATGTCATCCGTTATGAGTAATCATAATAATAAAATAGGTGGGTTTTTTTTTTTAACTTGACAGTACAGTGGATTAAGGATAATCAAAAGTAATTATTCATCCAGACATCAGAAAAGCTTTTTACTGCCTTCAGAATGTACTTTGTCTAAGGTTAAAACAATCAGAAGAAGACATATTATGTTCTTTTCTGGAACAGTAAATGTTTAAGAGCAGAAAACAAAAACTGTTCAATTTGTTCAAAAACAAAACAAACCTGTCTTCAAGGAAATGTGTAAAACTGAAGGAATAAATGTGCCTATTAAAGTTCTGAAAGAAGATAAGAATAAAAAAGGCAATAAAACTGGTGAATGAATCTTTTTTGTGTTAAGTCTAGAGAGGATGCTTAGGTACTTCAGAAGAACTCAATAAAACTAGAGAACTGTGCAACATTGTCAAATGTTACCTAATCCATATTAGAAGTAATCAACGGAATTACCTGAAAAACGGATAAATTGACAATGAAATGCAACACTTCAGCAAAAAACCTGACTTGTGATGCCATTCTGGATGCACATCTGTTCAATGAACAACTTTGAGCCTATCTCCACAAAAATACCAACTCTGTTTCAAAGACTCAAGCAATCTCCACGGGCTATGCTGAGGTAATGCTTGACTGACCTCTCAGCCTCAAGGCACCTTGTTAAGGGTGTCTTGCACAGCCCCTCTTGTCTTCAGAGAAATAAACAATGTTCACCATCACAGAGTCCAAGCTATTATGAAATTTACCTTCTGAAATAGAAAAAGCATATATAATAAAACAGCTGCCTTCACAGAATTGGAAAACACAGCAGTGCTTCCAAAGCTCCAGATCCAGCACTGCGTCCCTCGCCCATGGTGCCCTGAAACATGGCACACACCAGGCACCTTTCCCAGTAAGGAAACCTGGATGCCAAGGGACAGTGCATTGCAGCAGAGAAGCAGAAGGCCCCACAACACGCAGAGGCTGAGGCTAAGCCCAAACACTACTATAGAAGTTGATTAATGAAACCTAATGCTGCTATTGAGTTGAACAACGCTGTTTTGAAATACATCTCTTTGGTGGGTTATGTTTTTCCAGTATCTGAAACAGCTCACCTTCCTATGCAACATCAAGAAAACATTTATCATTCTGTTGCCCAGAATTTCACTCTGCATTCTCTTGCTGGCAGACTCCTTATAATATTATATAATAGATCTCAATGTGTTTTCCAATTTCTATTTTAAAAATAATTTTCCATGTGTCTTCATTAAGCTATAAAGATTTATTGAAATAATTCTCAATGCATTTGGGAAAATTCTAGTCTGAATTCGGTGTACAAGCTCTGAAAATCTGTTTTCAGGGTTTTAGTAACTTTAATAAATACACACATGATCACCATCTTACAAAATAAATTCCTTCATTTTCCTCAAAGGTTTCCTTCATAGAAACTACCAAAATTCCTTAAGAAAAATATAGTCTCTTGGAATCAAATTGGAAGGCTGTAACTGACTCCAGGAAAAATATAGTAGTCTATGTCTGCAAACTCCTAAGTTCTCTCTAAAATAGTTGCTGTTAGATATCCATGCTCAGTATTTCTTACTTTAAAACTAATTCTTAAAAAGTAAAACTACCTCAACAATACAATGATTTCTAAGCTCTTCCGTTGTTTTTTTTTTTTTCCCCACACTTGCTAGATTTATGAAAAGGAGAAATTGTTTCTGAACCTGACATTTTACAGCACTAGAGAACAGTAGATTTAACAGCAGATTAGAGTCAACAGAAGCCTCTAAATGCTATATGAACAACTAACAGCTTGTCTTCTCTTCCCCTACAAACCACAATGAAGGTGAACTGAGCCTGCCAGACCCAGATGTAGTGCAATAACTCTCAGAATAAAAACTTGTAAAACAAAAAGAGCACTGAGAAATGTGAATCTTTTCTACTTTAATGTTCTTTTATAAACAACAAATATCTTAATAACAAGCTGTGCCAATTATAAAGTCAGTGATGTTTTTAATTTATATGAGACCAAGGAAGATTCAGAAAAGCTTCTGGTGCTTTCCTGAGCAGGCTCCATTTGTTCCCCTTTCCCCCATCCACTTGAACAAGTGTCCAACAAAATAAACGTCATGTTTAGAGACAGACCTGAGCATATTTCTACCAAAGCAGTGATGCGGAGTGAGGGGTTACTTGTGTTGAGTTTGTGATTGGGCTTTTGCATTTCAGACAGAAACACAGACTGCTTTGCAATGATGGAACTAAATAAGTGCTAATTGACTCTCTAGCACCTACAAAGAGGTAATTCAGCCACACCAGCTCCCCTTGGGCAATGCAATGACTATTAGTGTAGAAAGGACTGCTCAGCATAAGATAGTCTGGAGTATTTGTTAGTAAGAGCAGAAAGACAGAGGGTAAATAAGGATATGAGTGTTTCTAACAGATGATTAAATCTGGGTAGCTTGATCTCCTTTCACTCTGTGGGTGTTGTGTGCTGCAGTCACGCCTCTCAGTGCCAGGCTGCACTGAGATGATAATCAGTCACTAGGAAAACTCATTAGCTCCACAGCAATGAGTCCTGCACTGCTGAAGCTTGGTGCTGTTCTTGGTACCATGGCAATGATCTCTAACTGGATGTCCCAAACTCTCCCATCTCTGGTAGGACTAAATACCACCAGAATAACCACTTCAGATACTCTAGTAAGTAGCTGTGATGTGTTGCAAGCCATCTTAATGCTGAAGTACTATTTAAATGCCAGCAAAAGCTTTAGTTTGTTGCCTCTTCATGAATCTCTTTTTAAGCTACTGATCTTCCTATCATCACTTAATGCATGCTTCTCTTTGGGCATCATAAAACTGCACATTGGTGAGCACGTTGTGGTCGTACTATAAAAGGAAATGTGTTAAAACAGCATCCTTAAATATTTAAGAACAAATGCCTTCGTCATGAGCATGAAATACTAAAAATAGTACAGCAGTGTAATTTCATTTGTCTAGACTTTTTTTCCTGTGTTTACTGCTCCAGAAAATATACTGCATTATTAAGACAGAAAGTATCTGGCAGTAGGTTTCTTCTTGTCTGAATAGTGTTATACATTAGCTATTCCCTACAATATGCAAGGCATCTGGTTATTTTCTATTTTTCTTTATTGGAGTACACTTAAGAAAACAATTAGCTGTTAGGAAAAAAATTGAAATAAAAAAATTGGAGGTTAAGTAACAGAATTTTAGAAAGACTGACATGGGAATAATACAAATGACACAAGAATCATTTTAAATGGTTGATGATCTTGTACAGCAGTATCTGTTAATGAAGACCTACAGAAAAGCTGTGATTAACTTCTCATTACATTAATAATTTCATTATTAACTAAATAATGAAATAGTACTTGAATTTAATAAAATAAAACACTGTACTTGTATTCATAAATTAAACTAGAACACAATTTTCCTAAAAGTTTAGTAAAACACTATCTTTCTGTGTAACAGCAAACCGATGTTTACATAATAGTATGTTATGTAAAATGTGAATTTGTTTGTATAGCAGTTCACTATGCTCAGAACTTAGGTTTTTAGTTGTAACTAAAAAGAATACATTTACTAATCAGCTTCTAATTAACTGAGTACATGCATGCAGGAAAAACTACAGCAGAAAACCACGGCATTTAGGTTTAAATATTACTACTTTGAAATTAATTAAATTATTTAAGAAAGAATTATGTTGTGTTTTGGATCAGCAATAAGGTGAAAAGACAAGAAAAAGCTCTTTTTATTTTCCTTAGATATAACTTGTGCTCATTGAACTACAGTATATATTCTAGTTCATGTGGCAATATATAACAAATACTAAAGTTTCCTACCATACCTCATGATCTGAGGTATCTAAAACTAAACTAAACAAACAAACCCCAAATGCCACCCAGTTCAGTCACGTCCACACCCTCAAAAAAAAAAAAAAAAAAAAGACCCAAACTTTTTTGCATAAACCCAAGCACCCCAAATCTGCTACCTTTTCCTAAACTTTAGATGTTGGCTCAAAGACTGGATGCCCCAGGTGTTCAGTAATACTGAGGTCATCACTGACTGGTTTTTAACAGCCATCAAGAGTCACCCACTGGCAGCTTGTCCAGTGAACATGTACTTCTCCAAAAGTTCTCTCCTGGCACATACAAAACTCAAAAATTTTGTATGTTGTACCAAAAAAAAAAAAAAAGGAAAAATCCTCCCAGTTTGCTCCCTTCAGCTGGAAGGATTGTACAAGGAGGTGTGGTTGGGGAAGGGGCTGCCTCTTTTTAGTTCAGTCCCAGAACTGAAATCACAAGACAAACTGAAAAATACTGTTGCTATTTAAGCATATATTTATGTACTGTAATTTACCTTGTCACTAGTAACAATGGAGGTAACTGTTTTATCAGAATATATAAAAGTTCAAGTGAAAAAATAAATGCTTTGGAGGTAAGTGAAGGGAGCCTGTAGCACAACAGCCTGCCAAGGCAATGATCAATATTGATCTTTGTAGGGACTCCTCTTTTTTTCCCCAGATTTTCACAAACTAGCATATTTTATTATCTTTGCTGTTCTCCACTTTTTATTTCTTTTCATGTTTGTTTACTATGGCCTGTCAGGAGTAAGTCTGCATTTGAAGAGTAGATTCAGTAGGTTCTGCAAGGTTTTGATGCCTTCTGGCTTCTTCCCTGCACAGCACAGCAGTTTCTGCTTGAGCTGGTGATTAAATGTCTAACTAAAAAGTAACAGGGTGGGGGTGGGGGGTGGCAGAGGGGGGAAAGCAAAGTGCACCTCTACCCATGTGCTTGTTTTTCTCCGGATCATTCACATTACTCATCCTAATTCATGAAGGTACCCTAATGGCCCAAATACAGAGAACAACAGAATACCACAAAGAACTATAGTCTAAATTGTAGGAGTACCTGGTGAGAACTTATTTATGCACTGTAGAAAACTTACTAGAATGCAGTAAAACCAGTTGCTACCAGTCAAAATGTATCAGAATCTCAGTCTACAGAGATATTGCACCTCTTCTGAGGTGAAGAGCTCTGCAACTTGCTCTGCACCAAGATGCCAGTAAAAAATCAATATCAAAGTTTGCCAGTTTTAAATAATCACTCACTGTGCTGACACTGAGTACAATTTTATATTATAACTAGTATTTGATTCCAACTGTGTCCAGACCAAAACTACTTCAATGACATCCATTAGCATCTGTACCTTGAAATTCAGTACTCAATACTATAATATTAGGAAAGAATAATGTATAATAACTTTAATTTAAAGATTTAAAAAGTAAAAAATACTCTTTCTTGTGCTCTTAATTTTAATTCCATCACCTGAATATTTTCACTCATCTAATGATATTGTTTTCTCTCATGCTGAGTATTTCTATACATCCTGTGAAATGGAGAGAGAATGAGTCTCACATGGTATCACACAAACTTCAAATGCTGTGCAAGATTTTTTGCCTTTCTTTCTCAGTAGCAGTGGTGGTTGCTGCAAAAAAGGAACAGATTAGAAATTTCCAGAACTCTTCTGCCCCAGTGAAGGATGTGCAGTGTATTAACTGCACTGTGCCATGACTGCCATTACCACCATTTACCTAAACTAACCAGACATTTTCCAATACTACCAAGCAGCAAGCTTCTCTTACTGCATCCACACAAAAGGGAAAAGTCAATCTAAAACAGTTTTCTGTGTGCTACATCTTTAAGAGCAGACCTGCTAACCCACAACCGAGCCAGTTCCCAGCGCATGAGTCACATAGACTGTGCTCTCTCTTTGGGGTTTTATATTTGTTCTTTTCAGTCTTTATTGTTTCCATTAGTCTAAAGTAAAAGTCATTCAGGCTGAAAGGACATGTTTGTTCTCTGCTGATGAAAAACTGTAGTATGCCTTTGCAAGGAATTAAATCAACGGGCTTGTGCTGAATCCCAGGCAGTAAACTGTTCTCATCTACCCCGGAAACAATGTGTGCTGGGCACTTGTAGGAAACTATTCCAAAGGAATGAGATATGACAAAGGTTTGCAAAACCACCAATTTAATTAATTAATAAATTAATAAGTGTAGAATAGGAGCAACTTCAATGCAAACATATTCTGCAAAAATAAACATTCTCAGGTAGTGGTTATTCAAAGAAAAAAAAAACTTCTCAGTTTCTCTCATTTTTATTATTCTGTTGTTGCAGACTCAGATTAGCCCCAAGGAAGGGTGGCAAGTTTATAGTTCAGCCCAAGATCCTGATGGCCGTTGCATTTGTACTGTTGTTGCACCTGAACAAAACCTATGCTCAAGAGATGCCAAAAGCAGACAACTCAGACAGCTCCTAGAGAAGGTAAGTTTCCCAACAAATTCGTCTTTTTGATCACTAAACTTTCCATGGAAATCCGCTCCTTTTCTTTTAAGCACCACCCACAATGGAGTGCTGAACAGTTATCTAATAAAAATATTTCTTCAGTGTCTATACCCTACGTGTTTTCTCACCACTGATTATTTGTCTGTTTTCCTTATATCCCACCCTCTCCAACCCAAACCACTCACCTAGCAAACTGAATTTGCATCTTCTCTCTTGCTGACTCCTACCAGATTTGTTCCTTATGCACAGATAGGACTGATTTTTCTGTGTAAAAAGCATTACAAATCCCACTTCAAACTAGCTAGTTACTGTGGGATTTAAACAGCAGCTTCTGCTTCAATTATAAGAGGCTGTTGAAGGTCATTCCTTGGCACTTAACAAATAAGATACAGATGTGACAGCACCTGCAAAGAAAACTGTATAGAGGAGAAGCAGTTCTAATTTATTCTCATTTTTTCCTTCCTCAAATAATATTATTTATTCATTCTCTAGTGGTATAAATTTTGCCTAAACAACCCGATTCTTATTTCCAGTATCAGTCACTACTGCATATCTGAAAAAATGCTGTAACCTTGAAAACACAAACTATTGTTCTGCACTCCCTGTATGAATAACCAAAGTTATAGTTGTTGTATCACAGGTAGTAGTACAGAACCTGAGGCCTAAGAGAGTATTTGAGTGGCAGCAGAAACCAACATAAAACACAGACTTAAAAATACATTTTTTAGTGTACAATTATGAGGGTTTTTTCTAGCTAAAGAAAAATCACTCCAGTGCTTATATGAACCAGATCCTCACAGATTCCCCTTCCCTAAACCTTCATGAACTTCAGCAGGGACTTGGTCTGAGGTTACAATAGAGCTCAGCATGAGACACAGATGAACCAGAACACAGAGGAGGAGCTACCTCCCCTCATGCTGTCTTTTTACTTAGCAACAGAAGACTTCCTTCTCTAGCGTATTTCTCAAACACTAAAATATTAATGTAAAATATGTTACTTTCTTTTGGGGTGGGAATAGTAGGGATCTCAACAAGATTTTGAGCTGCCACAGGAACGAATTAAAATCATTGGTCTCAAAAATCTCATTTCTTATGATTAGAACTGTGGTAATTACTGGTATGTAAAGTCATATTATCAGTTCACTAAACACATGCAGAGTAATTTAATTAGAGCCTCTATGTGAATGTATCTTCTGCCAAGTGGAAACACATGAAGTTCTTCCAGGACCTGAAGGACTTTATTTTCCTGCTTTGAACAATTAGATAGCAAAGAAAAAAGAAACATTACTTTTTTCATAAACAATACTTTCAAAGAACTGCTAATGGCACCTGCACAATAATGAACATATACTATTTTGAAGAGTATTTAAGAGTATTTCCTGACTCCATACGTTATGTGGGTCACAATATCTGAGTTGCAAACGTGAATACCAATTCCAAAATTGCAAACTCAGTTCCACTCTTGCAAACTGGAACACTATGGGCTTTGTCTGTTTTTAGAAAGGTTGAGTTGTTGATTGGGTTTTTTTCTTGAGCCAAAACTTCAGTATATTTACAGAAATCTACTTTTTTCATGTTTAGGGAAAACGAGAATTATTGAACTGTGCTTGCAAAATATCTCATTTTTTATGATTGGCACAAGCAATACTTTATAAGATATAGAGTTAAAAATATATATGAGAGTTATCACATTGTGATAAAAGTGCCCACTATAGCTACAAAGTTACTTGCTCTGCAGAAGTTATCTGAACATCCACAACTTCTCATCTGTAAAAAAAAAGTGGGCTTCTACCAATGAGACAATTGGATAAAATTTTGAATTTTTTATCTACTTACAAATACATGAGCAAAACTTATCTCTGGATAAGTTTCATACTAACCAAAATCTCCAAATCTCAGTCCTCACAAAGTGCTTGGAAGGAAATGTGCTGTGCAGCACATCCTGAGGAACAGTCAGCACCTGCTACAAGTGACAAAGTCTCCACTGCCTAACAGCTTTTTTTGATCCTTTTTGAAAGGATCTCTCCCTCAAAAAAACTTTTCCAAATAATTTATGGCTTTAAGGTCTTGCTCCTGATGGTCCTTTGTTAGTCCTGTACCATAATTTCTGTACTGTCACCAGTTATGGAATTAAAATCTATACTGTGGTATAAATGACTCACAAGTAAAGCATTGACTTAAGCACATTTTATTGCTTGACATTTAACTACCTAACCAGGAAAAAAGGTGAAGCAACAAAAAGTGCATTTAGAGAGTGTTCTTCTTTAACAGGTTCAGAATATGTCCCAGTCTATTGAAGTTTTAAATCTACGGACTCAGAGGGATTTCCAGTATGTATTAAAAATGGAAACACAAATGAAAGGGCTGAAGGCCAAGTTTCGGCAAATTGAAGATGATCGGAAGACATTAATGACAAAGCATTTTCAAGTAGGTTTTATTTTAACACTCACTTTGAAAGCCCTCTGGAAGCAATGTACTAAGCAGCAATGCATGGACTGCTAAGATCTCAGCTTGAAGTGCTCATAAAAGAGCAACATTAAAAAGAAAAGTGTAATAAATCTTCCTTTATGATGATAATTTTTTGGTCTATTCAATTAATTGTAACAGGGAGTAATCATTAATTATTAAGGCATTAGAGCAATGCCACTATAAACAGGTTCTTTTTTCTGTATCAATGTGCATGTCATAAGGATAAATTTATATTCATTCAACCTTCAGTGATAAATGGGGAGATCCAATGGAATTAATAGCAAACAGATAGAGTGTTCTGTCTTCTACTGTTGCCCAACATTTACTGCAGTTGAAGGAGAAAAAAAGCCTATAATAAATCAGGTTATTATAATTTTTATCCAGCACAATTAAGATCTAATTTCATGTCAGAAGGTTTGCTATTTTGAATTTGGGATAGGGGATGAGTGCAATCATACTCAGTCACATTTGTGTGATTAAAAAAGGATTTACAGGGAATTTTAATGGCAACAATAATCACAAGACAATCTTTTTGTGAGGAAGGAGAGTTGCAGAGATTACAAAACAGCATCATGTATTCCAAAAATGCTATCTGAAGTACTTTTAAGGAACCTATGCTACAGGAACATATTTAAGTTCTTTACATATCATCAGATTAATTGATATTTCAAGACAGCAAGATAGAATTTAGAAAATGCATTATGAGATTTATATTATGTTAACCAATTCTATGTATTTTCAAGTGTTTATGAAAGTTCACATAATTTTCTAATGGATAGTAAAGCTAGATACCTAAGCAATTACATAGCTAATTTATTTTTAAGAGGCCCTGAATATCCAATGAGTTTTAATAATCAGGAACTGAGTACAGTAATGATCTGATTACCAAACTTTATTCTTTGTGTCATCATTCTTACTTTAGATTTAGAGTTTGAGCATGTACTTCCAATTACTTTCAGGTAGTAAGAAAAGTCTCCACCTTTTTTCCCCTTCATCAATCATTGCTACAATAACAACAACTTTGTATAATCCATTATTTTCTGTATTCTCACATGGTTTACCTTCAGAACAAAAGATTAAAATTTGAATGCCTGATACACAATGTCAAAAGCAGCAGACTTCTGCAGTACTCTAACCTTTTAAATATTCAATATTTGTACTGGCCAGTCATTTAACTTGAGTTTGACACTTTACCAGGAATGTAAAACAGATTTCCAGCCAATCAAATTATAGTGTAATTTAAAAGGTCAACATAATGCAATATGCTGCTGGGTCTCTGAAATTTGATCTACTAAAATTCCTGTGGTTTATCTTTGCTGAGAAAAAAACTCATTCTGGATATAGCATAACACCTCATATCAGTAGGCCCAAAATACCAGAAAATGTCTACCACATATCTGTGGTAATTCTTTTGCTACTCATCGTAGCAGCAAGCTATGAGTGTCAGAGAAAAGAAACTATTTTCTTCATCATGAAAATACTAAACCTATTTTTACATCTTTTACTAGAACTGACAAGAACAAAAGAGCACAAACTTGATCCAGATCACTTTTCACCAGACAGTCATACTTAAGTCAAATCAGCATTTATGGTAGACAGGAGATACCTGAGTGCCACAAAATGGTTAAAGCAGTTTGCTCAAAGGATACTTCATCTGGCATAAATCCTATCAGGAACGAGTTACCTTCACTAATTTTCCTTGAGTCATTTTACCTTCCTGACTTTTTACAATCTTTCCTTTTTTCTTCCCCCCCCCCCCCCCCCCCTCCTGCATATTTTATTCAAGATATTTGGTATTTTCATGTCCTGCAGAATCTAAGCTCATAATTTCAAAATGGCTTCTGGAGCTCATCTTTATATTTCACAAAGCCTGCTCTCCTTGTCATCAAGAAAAAAGTAACTGTTCAACAGGGACAAAGTAGGCTCAAGTTACGTTTTTAATAAAAACAGTCAGATAAAAGGTTTTAAACTGTAGACAAAAAGGCTGTCCACTTCAGTAATTCTGCTACTACAATGTCATTGGAAGACCCCTTGAGAAGAGAACCAACAGAACTCTTAATATTCTCAGATCTGCTTATATCTACTTAAGATTTAAAATGCATTTTTCTAGCTATGAAGATAGCAAAACATGCTTCCTAACAACATATAAGTCTTTATTTTGACTAAACAATAATTCCAATATGAAAGCAATTGTTAAAACAATGTGGGTGTATTAAGAGAAAAAGATACTGCAGAACTCTTAAGCTGTCTTAGACACGTTTGAAAGGCAAAAAATTTAGAGGCAGATCTTTGGGTAGCTCAAATGCTGACCCTGTCTATCAGTTTCTTTCACATCTCCTTAGCAAAAATGCATTTGGCATCATCAAGTTATTTCTTTTGGAAATATGCTATGCTGTTTATTGCATCCTTTAATACAAGTGATTAACAAACTACATGCATGTGTTGGCAGACCTCAGTGACTACCCTAACCTCTAACCACACTTGCTCCTGCAACCTCTTTCTTGTGCTCGGGCTTCCATTTAGTTCTCTTCTGCTTTCCCTTTTAACTACTTTAGCTATTCTTCACAGCTTGATTTTTTAATGTCTTCAGTAGTCTCCCCCTGCGTGTCCTCATCTGTTCTCAGCTGCTGTCACCACCTAATGCTAGTACCTATCAAAACTTCATTTCCATCCTTTGCCTTGTTTTGTCCAGGCTTGCATTTCCTCATGTCTCTCTGGCATTTACTCATGGAAGTCCTACTGTTTCCTCAAATTATGAAAAGATATGCAACACATCAGGGACAAAGCTGTCCACTTTCAATAGAGCAAAACCTTTTGACTGTGAGGACTGAGTTTATCTACAGAATAAAAACCAACCAAAAAAAAAAAAATGCCTGAAACAAGTTGTTTAAACTTAGTGAGGTCCTTATGATGAATACATGTAAAAGAGCAATCCAGAAATGAAAGATGAGCAGCTAATATAGGTTACAAACTGAGACAAATTCTCAAAGTATATGACTCAGCAAGTGTCTGAGAAAGGGGCAACCCAATATCCCAAGTGGAGCCTTATATTATTTAATCTATGTTTAAGAAGAGGATTGACAACACAACAACTGCACAGGCACATAAATAATCCATGATAGTCCAGAAGAGAGATCAAATGCATGTTCAAAGGCAGGCAGTGATGTAGCAGGATGACAAATACAAACTGTAGTTAAGAACCACGTATTTTTTACTTCAGAAGACAGAGGTGTATATCACTGTGGCTGTAACACAACTAAAAAATGTTCAACGGCCATTTGGAAAAAAAAATAATTCGGTATTTCTAAGGAGTGAAACAGAAATAAACACCAACTCACCAACTATGACAGCACTGTAAAATAGGTATGACCTCCTTGAATGCCACTGTGTGTGCAGGTCTTACTACTTTCTTTCAAGAAAGATACACTTAGTGGGGATTTATATGCTCTGGTTGGAAATTCAGACCTTCAGCAGGTTTGGTTTAGATTGCTTGAAGGTATTTACTTTCAGTAGTACTGTTCTCTCCTGCATTTTTTCTACTACTTGCTACCATTAATTCTGAGGTTTCAAATACTTTCACAGAACTCTAATAACAGACCTGTAACTCAAATAAATACTAATTTTCAAGTTATTTCAATAATCAGACAAATATTGTATTAAAGGGAATTAGAGGATTGAAAATTCTTTCAAAATGCTCTAATGCAAATTTTATTGCCTTTAACAGGAGTTGAAAGAAAAGATGGATGAGCTCCTGCCACTGATCCCAGTTCTGGAACAATACAAAACTGATGCCAAATTAATCATCCAGTTCAAGGAAGAAATTAGGAATCTGTCTTCTGTCCTCACTGGGATTCAGGAAGAAATTGGTGCATATGACTATGACGAGCTACACCAGCGTGTCCTCAGTTTAGAAAACAGGCTTCGAGACTGCATGAAAAAGCTCAGTAAGTAAACAATTCTGTGGCAGATTTGATTCCTCAGTTGCATATTTCTAGTTGTCTCTCTAGAAAGATAAAGGTTTTTTTCTTCTTTGATGAAAGAGTGCATTGTATTCTGATCTGTGCTACCCTAATAAAAGACGAGTAACTCAACCGAAGATCAGACAAATCATTCTAAGTTTTCACCAGTGTAACTTATACAATGATCTGCCCTACTGTATACAGAAGGAATTAAGATGCAAAATCATAAGAGACAGCAACTTTAAAATCTAAGAAATTTACAATGGTCAGAGAGCTACAAGTATTCATTAAAAAAAAAAAGTCAGACAGGCACTACTAGTTAGGTAGTCTTTGGGATGTCAGTGTTAAAAATAAATTAGTGTTATTTAGACTGGAATTAATTTTGAGATGACAACATCATAACCTTATCATCTTGCTGTGACACCCAAGAGGCCAATCTGACTGTACTGTCTTTACACCTGTAACATTAGCATTAGGCCAGATGTGCCATTCTCCAGTTCACAACACAACACAATTAAGCATTATACCTAATTTAAGTGAAAATCATGAATTTTTGTTTGAAGCACTGCAGTAGATTTAGATCAGGCAGCCTCCATTTTGTTTGCCCACATGCGGGCTTCAGGGACAAAAAAAATCAAATGTTTGGGCGTTTGGGCATTAGTGCTAGGTAAGTTTCAGCTACCAAAACTAAAAGTCTGACACATCATTATCAAGTGTCAACCTTAACTGCCATTACCCAAGAGGAATAACTAGTACCTACCTGTTTTATAATCACAATACAAAGTCTTCCCTGTCCCCACTTCCACTACATGCATGCTGAGACTCCTGAATGCATCACTATTGCAATGTGGATTGCTACAGCAAACAGTCCAGCCCTGCTGTAAGAAATACTTTGTAAGTTAACACTGAACATGAATAATCTAGAAATTGTAATGTTCAGTCCTGTCCTGTGGTTGGTATCTCAATTATCAAATATGGGATGTTTACTTTTAAACATGACATGAAAACTTGAAACATATTAACTTGATTAGCAGTGCTACTTTATTTTTGTGAGAATTAAGAAGAATCTAGGTTAAATTAGCCACTTAAATTATTTAGTCTCTTTTTTTTTGCTTTTTATACAAGAAATAACACAGTGATGATAGAATACATGAAAGACTTCTTCAAAAAAATTTCCTTATGATCCTATTTTTTTCTTAGTACAAAGAGATACTAGCATATCACTGACAGTAAGCAGTCAGGAGAAAGGGCTGCATTGCAATACTGCAGCAAGCAAGAAAACTTACATAAATATTGACTGTTCCAGTAAGTTTATTAGACTCCAAGCTAATGAGTAGCTTGGGTTTTATTTGTTTTTACAGCATCTTCTTGTAACATTGATTGGTGGCTTGACTACTGTGTAATACATTTTATACATTGGAATGACTAGGTATATTTACAGGGGGCTCTCTTCTCAGAAGTTATTTGTTATTTCCCTTATTTTTCATACACAATTCTCCTCCTATCTCTCCCTATCTAGTCTGAATTCCTGCAACACATTCTATTTCTCTTGATGTGCTAACGCAAAAAAAACAAAACCAAAAAAAAAAACCAACCCCCCCAAACCTATTAAAATTATGTATATTAACAGAGAAAAAAATGTATGAAATAGACTAATTAAGCACATCCATTATCAAAAGGGGTTTGGCCCTCTCAAACTCTAATACAGACTTGTTCATCCTTATTGATATTATTATTCCCTAGTCTTAGATGCTTAAATTACATTTATGCTCATATACTAACACACTGTCTGTATTTCTGCCCTACCCCTGTGTGCCTTTTAAAGTAAAAACAGCTTCAGTTAGGCTTACTGTGAGCAACTCCTCAAAGCTGGTACTGTGTGTTCAGATCAGCAAGCAGAAAAGAAATACAGCTTTCATGCCTACACCTTCTCCCCAGCTGGAGATGCTCCAGCTGTCACTGTCCATGCCAATTTGATGGCCAGAAGCCTGTAGCAGCGTAAGGCAGACAGGCCCCTCTATGCCACAGGATCTGGCTTGAATCTTTACAGATTTTGCTGCATTTCACAATATAACTACCTAACCAGCATGTATAACAGCTATTTTCCATTATTCTCCCTAGTGGGTGTGTTTCAGCAATATAATGCATTATTTATACTGCCCTGTCCACTTTGAAAGGCATCTTCCATCTGCACTGGTGACACTTTCAACACTCGTTAGCATACAGTAAGCAGCTGTCTTACTTCCACTGAGGTTTAATGATTACTCTAGCAAATGCAATGACTGAAACTTGCTCCTTCTCTTTGGAATAAGAGAAAATTCAGGCTGTTACTTCTGAGAAATTTGTCTATAAAACTTTTAAAGACAGCATGCAATTAAACATGTAATAGAGTGCATATGGTTGCACAAACCACAAATTCATATACAAATACGGGTCCTTTGCTAGCAGTCATGTAAGGCATGTGCATTTATAAGAGAATGGAAGTTGCACACTGGATTAATCTATAACTACAAATTATTATAATGAAGGATCTAAACAATATTTTATAGTAAAATTTTTTGTTAAAAATTCAAAAGTAGAATATTGTATGTATCCAAAGAAATCCTGTTAAGTCAGCAGCAGAAGAGGGTTTTATTCCAGGCATGAGATTACCTTATTGATTGCAGTGGTACTTATACATCCAGGGCAACCTCCCTTTTGGGATTTGAAGAGCTTTATAAACATCATTTAGTACAAAACTATGAAATACACATATATATGGTTATCCCAGTTTTGTAGATAAAGAAACAAGCAGACCAGAAGGGTAAATTACTTTCCCAAAGTTTACACAGCAACTCATTGCATATATGCAGAAGAATCCAGAGTCTTCCTCTCAGCAAACTTCATAACTATGCTACAGTGTTCCTGGATTTCCATTGTGTAGGACAACTGACATACACGCATTAAGAACTAATTCTTCATTACTGCACACTACAAAGTAATGTCATAATAAATTTGATCATAAGCAGGAGAGTGCAAGTAGTAAACACTTGGAAGTAATTTGTAACCAATTAAAAAAATACTCACTTCTTTTTCCCCTATTACCTACAGTAAATAGAAAAGTAATGCTTATGATCACTTCATTGGAATGTTTTTATTTTATTTCCCTTGCAAGTCTTCCTCTAAGCCATACACTCATTTTGTTTGTTTAGGAGCTACCAGTATATATATTTGTACCACAGGACTGGGATTATCAACTACCTATTCCTAGATATCTTCAAAACAGCTCCTGTCCAATTGGTCTATCACAACCTTCTCTCAGTATTTGCTCACTTTGAGTAGCTTTGCAATGCATTCTGCCCCAAAAACCTACCTTGCCTGTACTTCATGCTAAACTTCTTCCTTAAGATAAATAATACAGGAAATCACAAATGGATTTACCAGAGTGGGTGATACAGAACTGTTACAAGACATGAATCAAGCCATAAACAACCAGATGGTGTATAATATGATGTTCCTACTACAGTTCAATTTAGGATGGATAAACACTCAGAGGTTTGATTTTCCAGTTACTACAATCAGTTTTGGTGGGACTTTCTAATATAGGCAGACCTTCTTTTCAAAAAGAAAGAGACTAATACTGAGTGTTTTTAAAAATCCCACTCTTTTTCTGACCATCTTAGTGGTAGAAAAAGATGCCAAGAAACATATATATTTTTCTTTTATCTTAGTGTTTCCTTGAACTTCCTGACATTTGCTAGTAGAGATAAATATTTTTATTTACCTTCTCACTAGCATCTTGCCCTTCTCCTGTAAGGTGAGAAAGAGCAGAGGATTGCTCCAAAACAAAACTTTTCAACCACAAAATTTTTTCTTGGAAGAAACCTCAGCATTCAAGATCAATTTTACCAGAGCCACATGAACAGTTTTAAGATTAGTTCTGCAGCCAAGAATATAGGCTGGGCTTAGATCAATATAGTTTGCACCTAAATAGAGAACAAAAAGGCAAATCCAATCCTGATGCAAGAGTAAGGAAAATTTCTTGCTCTGACTGCAAAATTAGAAGTATTCACAATCACACAGAAAATTCACATTGCTTTGGCAGTGAACTAATGAACTTTGGGCTTTACCCTTGAAAAGGTTGTCATTCATTTAAATTCTGTAACAAATGCAAGATCAGTGGTGGGCAAGCTACAAGGGAATTATCTCTATAAACTCAGTATTGCTAATGATTTGAGGGTTAAACAGATTGATGAACTGTA